>NC_090885.1:24651321-24658821 GCF_036669925.1 Montipora capricornis | reverse complement strand
AATCTCAAAAAGGAAGTCGACATTCCAAAACACCATTTACCTTCCTGTAGTATCTTCCCTGGTCTCATAAAATCCATTTCAATTTCGCGATTCGGCCTCAATATTTCAGCAGAGGTCAGATTTTGTTTTGGAAATCAAAGCAGTACAAACATGAAACGCTCTTTCGTCGCTTTAAGACCTCAATCCTCCGTTTCCACTGCTGATTAATCTTTAGGGCTTCTTTCTATTTTAAGCTCTGTAGAGGTTCACCCCTATTCTAAGAGGAGGAAAATATGTCTTGGAAATTTAGGACTGATGCGCTAGTGACGGCATTTTCTTCTTTCCACGATCTCGGAAAGTTGGATCGCACGTCAGCTGTCGTCAGCAAGCGTGCACCCATGGGCAAATGGTTAATGACCAATTGGCCAATCAGAACGCGCGTTTTATCCAAGTTATGTTATAACGTAAATTGGCCACCGTACAGAGATTCTAAAAGCTGACGTTTCGAGCTTTAGCCCTTCGTCACAGCGAATCGAGGAATTGTGGGTTAAGTGTAGTTTTAGAGTAGGGTAGAGTAGGAGCTACGCTATTGGTGGTAACATGGCAACGTGAAAACTAGAAATATATTAGTTACATGAAAAGCGTTCGTTAATACCGTGAGGGTTAAAGGGTGCCGATTTTGAAGATGAATTTTTGTTCCAGATTCTTGCGGCTTTCCGTCGTACCCCTAGATGTAGGGAAAGGCCGCAGATAGCCATGTGTTTTTTGGAGTGGTTAGCGAGTTGCATCCTTGTCATTCTTCTCAACATCGCGAAGTTGTTCGCGGAATCGGTCGCCTAGTCGTCTACCTGTCTCGCCAATGTACAATTTATTGCATAACGTACAGGTTATGCAATAAATGACATTTGCCAAGGTTAACAGATCGCTTAAGTCCCGGTATCTTGATAGTGTTAAGAATGAAAAGACAAGTTTTGCATCGTGAGCGTGCACATTTGAAAGTGCCGAGTTTCTCGTTAGTTTTGAGCGTGCTTCTAACTAAAAAGTTGCCTACGTTTTTGTCGCGTTTGAATGAAATAAGTGGAGGTTGCGAAAAGATTCTACCAGTCTCGGGATCATTTTGGAGTAATTTAAAATTATTAAGAATGATACTTGTGACTGCGTGATTATGAGGATGGAAAGTGAAGGTAAATGAAATTCGTTCATTCTTATCTTTTTGTGACGTTTGTGATGCTGACTGTCGATCAAATTGTTGGGCGCGATGATGGCCCGCTTTGACCACAGAGGCAGGATTAGCCACGTTTTTAGAAGAACTGGCACATCTCCTCTAATTTGCTGGAAAAATCGGAGTCATCACTACATAGACGTTGAAGTCTAAGAAATTGAGAAAAAGGAATGGAGTTCTTGACATGTGATGGATGTGACGATGAATTCAACAAATAACAGTGAGAATCTGTACGTTTGTAGTGCACACTGGTACATAGCAGTTGCCACTAATCGAAACTTTGATATGTAGGAAAGCCAATGAAGTTTCCGAAATTTCGCAGGTATATTTAAGAGCCGGATGAAAAGAATCGACGGAGGTTATAAATTGATCGAGTTCTTCTCTTTTGGATGAAATAGCGTCATCGATGTAGCGGCCGTAGAGTTCAGGTTTGGGGCCGTTGTATACTGATTAAAAAATTGGTGTTCAACATATCCAGTTTGCGGAAAATCCTTTCAAAGCTCTTCTGTCGAACGGGAACTCTTGCAGCGCAGGCTACGGGACCGTTGGCTGGTTGAGGCCAACACGAGCGAGCGTAGAAGCCCTCAGGATTTCTCCATTCCTCGACAATGACGCGACAATCGACGATCTTGTCAGAGAGCTGCCACAGTACATCGCTGCTACTGGGGATGTGGCTATTCAATGCAAGGGGAAAATAGTTGAATGGTGGTAGGTCCACGAAGAGAGGCTTAACTTATTGGTCTTTTGCAGTCAAGAAAGTCTTGCTTGTTCAATCTTCGTCTGCTGTAAGAGATTTTAATCTGCTTTCGGCGTCTTTCCATGAGTAGCAAGAGAATGCACTTTCCGACTACTTGCAAGCAAGTGTAATGCTGCAATACAACAATTGCAGATAAGCTACATGAGAGTGTAGACTAGTACTAGTGTGCATGTAAACCTGAAGCACATGTTTATTACTGGGTTGCCGTATGGCAATCCGAGTCGGAAAATGGGTAGATATATATATTTTTTTATTTTCCGAGTCGGTAAAAGTCTTGCCTGTCACTCCCCTGGTAAGTGGTGCCTTTGTGCATAGAGCCCTCTGCGCGTATTTTCTTAGGATTGAGAAGGTAGTGGAAATGCGTAGATTTCTCTGGTGGACACAGGAGAATCATTACCTTAGCCTGCAATGGCGTCGAAAGTCATGTAACGCGAATGGCGTTTTAGTGGATGTTTGAATAAAATATTTACATTTACATTTACATTTACATGTTCCAGCACTCGGCAAAGTCCCTTTTTGGCTTATGGCTGTTTCTGCTTAGGTGGCCTCATACACCGTAAGCCTTTTTAGAGACATCACGCCAAGCCGGCCACTTCTGCTGGTGAGGACAGGACAGCCACAACACCGGGGACTACATCCCCTACTCTTATCGAATAGTGTGTGGGTTCTTTAACGTCCCACAGGTAACTTATGAACATAGAAGGTATTTGTGAGACGGGGCCTATGGTTTATAGTCCTTATCCGAGAAGACTTGAAAGTCTAACCATTTGCAGATGAAATTACAAAGGCAGCACTTTCTCCTCAGTTATTTTAAGATCCTGAGTGTTGATCCGGCCGGCGTTCGAACCCGCGACCTCCCGCATGACAGCCCGATGCTCAACCAACTGAGCCACCGGTGCCACCTGAGCCACCTGAATATACCCTTATGAAGATCAATAATGGAAAGTCAGTTGGATAAACTAGGCAGGCGGTGAAAAACCAACACCTGGAATCTCAAAAGCGACGAGTAATGGACTTCGACAACAATCTATCGCCCGTCGAGCCGAAATCAAAGTGAGCTGTATTTACCTGAAGTAATATTTAACCAAGTGTGCTGTTATGTAGAACACTGAAACCAAATGGAAAATTCTCTGGTAACTTATGGGTTCAACAAAGACAGAGAAGCAACTCTGCACAGTCTTCAGGTAAAAAAAAATAATTGGAAATGTAACAGCCAAGAATTATTTGAAAGAAGGCTTGTCGTGTATTTTGTGCTTCATTATTCAAGGAAAGGGTTCTTCATGGAAACGGTTTGATCCTGAAATTTAGTTTGTTGCAATATTGCGCATATTTGACACGACTGAGTTTCTTCTCTTCACGCACGTAATGAAATAGAAGGGGTTTTGCCTCTAATAGCAAATATGTTGTTTGTTTCAAAAAATTGTTCGCTGGAAAAGGTGGCCTTTATGAATTCATCATGTTTTATGATATACGAGCTTAACTGGATAGTTTTTTTATGGCAATAGTAAAGCATTTTCTTGTCAAGATGAGGTTAGCGTCTTTCTGGTGTGTTAACTGAATTAAATCGTGAGTATGTATTTGCCGTCTGCCGCGTAACCTTGATTTCCACTCTCAAAATTACCTCCAGAACCTACTTTTTGCGTAGAATAAGCTTTTAGAATGATGTTCTTGTTTTGCATAAAGCAAGCTAACAAAATATGTTCCTTGCTGAGTTCGCATTTGTTAGCGTTCATAATATTTTCGGTCCGATGCTTCTGTTTTATGAGGGGTATATTGTTTTGGTCTCCCATCCAAACACTAACCCCACTGAACAGGATTTAACTTCAGTGAACTTTGGTATTACAAAGCTGTCAGATGCTCAGAAGACACGCTTAAACTTGTGGTGAAAAGAAGTTGTGAGGGCACTCGAAAATTATCAACATGTCAGCTCAGAAGCCAATGTTTCTCGCCTCTCTTTTATTTGTTATTCTTCAGAGACTGGAATGCTGTAGTTCAATACCACACAGTTCAGTGCCTTCTGATTTTCTGTAACACGTACCACAGGCAACCCAGTGTATGCTTCACGGAAGCATCTCCTTTGAATTTCATTGTGGTATTCGTTGCGTTTCTTTCTTGTAGAACAACGGCTTCTAATACAAAAAAAATTTTGGATTTATTTGCAATTTTTTTAAGGAGCATAATTAAAAAAAACCCTAATTTGGAAAAACGAGCATAATTTGGCCAAAAAAAGAGCAGTGCTACTAGCATAAATCTTGGGTCGCACGTGACATCACAAAAAAATAAAATCCAAAACTAAAGAGCCTTTTGAGTTTTTATCTTGATCAGCTACAAGAAGTTTTAAAAATATATCTGCTTGCATGTTTTCAGCTCGGTACCGTGCTTCGTTTAAAAAATAGAGCAGTGTGAATTCCAGAGTTTTTCATAGTGCGTGACATGTTGACGGCTTTCGAAAAACATGCCAGTTGCATAAAAACATCGATTTCCCTCCTGTTTTTGTGGCCTAAACATCCAATACACTAGGAGACGTGTCTATAGTGCGTGACATGTTGACGGCTTTCGAAAAACATGCCAGTTGCATAAAAACATCGATTTCCCTCCTGTTTTTGTGGCCTAAACATCCAATACACTAGGAGACGTGTCTATACGAATGTTTGCTAGCTCATTATACAGCAGAAAGTGTTAAACACAGCCAAACTACAACTACTACAAATTTGAGTAATAAATTTCGCCGAATAACTCAAGAACGGAATATCGCACAGCCCTGAGACTTGGACCCGTTGTTTATTTATTCTTCTTCTATAACATTTCCATTTCTTGACTCAATTTCTGGTAAACGAGTTATCTTTTCACTTGCGTGACGTGCAACCCAAGAATATGCTACTGTACCAATTCGGCGAACTCAATGTTGTACCCAACTTTGCGTGTTGAATTTGCATGACAATGAAGCATTCACATTTAAATGATATGGAAATACCTGGAACGTTTTATTCCCAAAAGATTTGAATTGGGTACAACATTGAGTAAGCCGAACTGGTCTATTCAAACTCCTTGGGAATAAAACGTTTTGTTCCAGGTATTCCATTATCATTCAAAGATGAATGCCACATCATGCAAATAAAGTACACAAAGAATCTTAATCCCTGGAGATTTAAAGACGGCGCCTACTATTGCTATTTCGTATACCTTCTGTGCATCTCGAAATACTCGGATTTCCTATGGATGGAGCTTATTAATACACCTTATTCCAAAATGGCCGCCATTTAGATATTCTTTTGTTTTTATTGAAATTAGCCCTTGATGCCTCGTTCAAGGCAAAATATTTTTTTGAATTTTCAGCTCAAGAACGAGGCATCAAGGGCTAATTTGAATAAAAACAAAAGAATATTTAAATGACGACCATTTTGGAATAAGGTCTATACAGGGGTATTTTTGCGCGGTTTAAAACTATCCGGAAATAGTAGATCTTGGTAAGTACTCTTGGTATCCAATGAGAAATTTGGGGGTAACCATGCATTTTTGAGAGATAAGTAAGCTTCCACTTGAGAAAGAACGCCATACATTGCTTTGTATTTTAAAGCCTTTTACAATATTATTTATCAATTATCTTTGGCAAATGCGTGGTTACCCCCAAGTTTCTTTCTTTCAATAACACTCGTTAAGATGTACATTTTCTGCATAACCATAAACCGGGGCAAAAATACCTTTGAATTAGTAGGCACCGTCCTTAAATTAGGTACAACATTGAGTTAGCCGATGAGGTCCATTGCTTGTAGAGTTAAAAAAAAGGGGGACGGACAGGAAGGATGGAATAGAAAAAAGGAAAAGAAGGGAAAAAAAGAGAAGAGAACAGAAAAGTGGATAAAAGGAGACAGGGAAGAGAAAAGACGCAGAGCAGAGCAGGACTAAAACAAAGTGAAAAAAAGTGAAGAGAAGGGAAGAGTGACGGAAAAGAGAGGAAAAACTGAACTAAGAATTGAATCCTAACGGATAGTATGCGTTTTGTCTGTGCAGTTCACCTGCTTTCGCTGCAGGCATCACAACTGTTTCATTTTTTACTGAATTATTTTTAGGTGACACCACAGAAGGTGACAAACTCAGCAGAAGGATGAACCGACGCCGATTGATATGTTGCAGTGGAGACATGTCTGTTAACAGCCAATACATATTCAGAAGGAAGACAATACTATTATAAATTGCCATATTAAGAACCTTTCTCAACGGAATCTCAAGACAAAATACGCTGTCTTGTTAATCATCATTGTAACGATCTGAACATCAAACTGGTGTTTACTACGCTAAAGAAATCTTTTCCTAGTGAAGATCTCTGTCGAGAAAACGTCGTTCACATGTATATAAATGATCTATCGCTAAGAAAATTCTTTGATCAGTATCTGCAGTTTCATATATTCTTCATCATAAGACTCTTCTGCGGCTGATTGGTGGAGCATCTGAACTCTCGGAATGTCAGAGGTCCGACTCTAGATAGGAGCACTCAGAAAAGGTGGTTTGCTCCTTAAGATGTGGGCACGATGCTGACTGACACAAGCAACAGAAAATTCTGAGTTTTGAGTTGGCGAGTGTGGGCCTGTTAAATCCGGACCCCAATAGACCCATATCACTCAATGTCCAAACAAAAGATTTTGCCCGTCGAGCCTCTCATTCAATGTGAGGCTGGACGGGCAAAGACAATGCAAAGACAAAGCCTTTATTCCCCAAGGACTCCAAAATGGCCGCCGAGTGATAAAGGTGAATGAAAGCTAATGGCATGATTTCTTTGAAATCTCGGTGAATAGTGGCAGAATATTTACCGAGCCGCACTATTCACCGAGGTTAAAAAGAAAAATTGTTTTAGTATATACTCACTCAGTGGTGCCAACAACATTTGCAAAAGAAAACCATCCAAAGTCGATTTAACTGACGTCTTAGTTCATGCGTGGAAAACGTGCAAGCAGCACAAAGCATGCGCGAAAGTGTTCACAGATGTTTACGTTAAAATCCTCGTCACAAACACCGTCATTTAACACCGTTTAAATCAGCAATCTAAATGGAAAATCTGCTTGTTAAAACGTTTTCACCGTTCGATCAAAGTTATAAGTTCATTTGAAATGGAAATTGAAAGTGCAGTCGGTAAAGGATCCACATGAAATGGCGACTCTATTCTCACTGCATAATTAATTAGCTCATGGCGGAAGTTTTCATCATGCGTTCGAATTCCCCCGTTTCCGAGCATGCTTATTACGGTGTTGATGCTTTGCGGTCTTAGAGTATATATTTTGTCGCCCCGCCTGAAAAGTGGTCATTTTAACCGTACTCCGGGACGACGGCCAACTCTCGCGTCTGTTCCTTGCACAGTCAACCGCCACCAGCATAGATGGCAGAACATCGTCTTCCCCGTCCACCCGCTCCCGTCGCTGCTGCAATCGTGGAGCATGCTGCCGTTGAGCCACCGCCAGTTGTAGAAGAACCGCCTGTTGTTGATCCGGTTATCGCACCGCCCCCGGCTCCAGTTCTAGCGGCGGACCCGGCCCCGGCGGTTGAAACC
>NC_090885.1:24638821-24643821 GCF_036669925.1 Montipora capricornis | reverse complement strand
CAACAGAGGAAACTGGAAACTCAAACAACGCTTATATTAGCAGGAATAAGCTGTTACGAAATTAATGCAGCAAAACAGAGAAAGTGCGACTTCTCTTGAGTTTGATATACACAAGAGCGAACCTTCGTCATTTCACTTTGCAAAAGCATGGAACTCGCAACAAGTGATTTCCTTTTCCATTCTCGATCTGTTAAAGTTGTCTGGTTCTTCCTTTCATTCTCTGTTTGTTAGCAATTCCCAGTGCCTCGCTATTTAGGAAGTTTGTCCTAGACCTCTCTGTAAAACCACTGGAGCAACCACTTTGTACCATTTTGGGTAAAGGAATTTTCCTAAATGGAAGTGTAATCATATTGCCATGTTTATCTAGCGCATGACGTTCTTTCCTCTCATTGCTTTTCTAATTTACAGATTAATGTCTGTAATAATTTACGTTAAAAGGAAACGACGAAAATTTTCTTCGACACGGCAACGTCTTTCGTAAGGGAAATGAAGACAAGCAAAAAGTAGCTGCTCTCGTCTTAGCAAGTTTTTGTTTCTTTCTTGCTATTAAGTGGCCAGGGGCACACTTTACTTTTCCATATGCAACCCCCAGTTTTCTTTGGGACGGCATATGATATCAAACTTCACGTTGGCCTAGGCCATCTCATCTTAAGCTTCGGCAAGCTTCATTTCTTTATCAGGAGCCGGTTTTCGTCTTTACACGGAAGTAAAATTCGTAGGAGTTATTATTTGGTGACGATATAATAAAAATGCGATTTGCTTTCCATTTTTTTTAATGTAAGCGGTTTATCAAGTGATGATTGTATACCCACGAAAGAAATTCGAAACTATCATTTGACACCTGGGTTTTTATGTTCTCTCGCATATCAAGTGCATAGCAAGGTTAAAAATTAAGTAGAAAATGCACAGTTTGTCGACAGGTACAAAATTACTCACTCGCTCACCTGCTACTGTCCTCTCACAAGAATCCAAACATGTAAGACATTACAAGAAGGAAAATGAAAATATGGTGACCAACTCACAGTAGTAATCGACTGGTTATTGTATACACAGTATGGGAGCAATGTGACTGGAATTATTTGAAAACTAAACCTACTCAAGAAATATGATATGATATCAGTCATAGTAGCTCGTCCATTAATGCATCCCCTTGCACTTAATTCCTCATATCAAGGGCAAACTCATTTCTTCCTCCAAAAGACAGATAATGATAATTCGCAGTATTGCACAGAAAGACTGCTATCATGAAATGAAGCCACTTCAGGACTATCGAGTGAAATGTTTAATGAGGATGAACACTTTCTCGAGCAATTGTCTTTGAGTTTCAATGCAAAAACATATTCGACAAGGCCACGTTGCTTTAAAGCGCCAGGTGGTTTAGAGTGAATGTGTGTTAACCCACGTTCGTTAAGAAATACTAAGACTAGTGTCTATGACATCATTTCACTCAATTGAGATGACAGTTACTTTAACTGGAAAAATACGCATTAAAAGCCATCTGGTAGCACACGAAGGGTATAAGTATCAAAGAGAAGAGTCGATCAGTCAGTCAGTCATTATTCTTCGAAAGTTAGACTGGACACCGCCGCTTTTACTCAAAAGATGCGACACGGAAAAGCTATGTTCTTTTTCAGATACGTAAGTTACCTTCTCCTCAGAGACTTGCCCGTATTCAGATGGAAGATTACTGAAATCGTCGTGATGGGACTTTGCCTGGATCGAAGCATTGATTCAGTTAGAATAAGACAGCACGTACTGAGGTGCAAACTCACATGCAGTGCATTGGAAGTATTGATCAATTACACGTAGAAGAGCTCCTGATTTTCGTTAGATGTATTCTTAATTTTGCGTATGACACACTGATATATAGATCAATTTGATAGGTAGAGGGAGTGGTTTAAAGCAGTTCCGAAAAATGCCACAATGTCCACACCAATAATAAGAATCCCCAATTCGACCTCGTGCTTGCTAACATTTGCACCAGTTGTTCCACAATCCAACCGGCTATCACAATATTTCCCCTTCCTTTACCGCTGACTGATTGGTTCAGCCTTTCACCAAACCGCAGGAGGTCCGTTTTGGAATTTGGAATCCAGCTGCTATCGGGATGAACTCTCAGGTTCTTGAACTAAGTGAAGGGAAAAAGACTGCCTCATTAATCAAATCGGGAATTTATCAGGCCTTTCTTTTTTGTAATTTGTTTATTTTTTAGTGGTGTGGTCTAGCATATGCATTAGAATAACTTTACAGAGAAAATGTGCCATATAACTGTTGTAACATCATAATTACTCTCTTATTCCAAATTTTAGGTGACAATTTTTGTTCTTTGTACTCACTCTTCTTTGGCAAAAGAAGGAGAAAAGTACACGGAATCATCGCTGTCAGGTTTAGCGGATGACGTGCATTTGCAAGCTGTCGGTGATCAACCAGCAGAGAAAAGCAAAGAAACATCTCCCACATCAGCGTTTCATGTTCTGAAAGATCAGTACGTCGCAAGAAAATTTAGGGAGGGTTCAATCAGTTCGGTATCTGACTAATTCAAAACGATGGTTCAGAGAAGTCAGAATGGATGCGTTGAAAGAATCGAATGGAAACCACATGAATGTGATGGCTTGGGTGTGCAAGTTCACATATGTCATGATACAAACTTGGTTTATTGTCAGTCAGCTATTAGATGCCATGGGTATAAAAAATGTGTTCCTATTATGACATTTAACGCATCATGTAAGAGCAGCTTTGTAACAGGTTGTAGATGCGACGATACGTGCGAATCAAATAACGATTCACGTGCATAATACACGAAATAACGGATGATGTAAACGTTAAGGCAGTTTATTAAAAGAAAAGTACCTCGTCAAGGCGACGCTTGAAAATTGGATCTGGTCGTTCGGGTAATAGAGTAGAGGCTAGCGCGTTTTCTAAGAACCTCCACCCCCTCCCCCTACCCCTCATTAACCCAACCCTCCAATGCCACTTAAGGAGGCTCAAAATAGTTTAGATAGATAGATAGATAGATCGTTTCCCTTATTTCTTGGTTCCTCTTCAGTTATAGCTTGAGAGAGAATGGTAACAAGAATATTAATAACAATCAAACTGAAAAGTACTGGACTATTAAACTGAAAAGAACTGGATGAAACTATCAATATCCGGTCAATATCCGGAGAATGGTAACAAGAATATCGATCACTATCAAACTGAAAAGTACTGGACTATTAAACTGAAAAGAACCGGATGAAACTATCAATATCCGGTCAATATCCGGAGAATGGTAACAAGAACATCGATCACTATCAAACTGAAAAGTACTGGACTATTAAACTGAAAAGAACTGGAGGAAACTATCAATATCCGGTCAATATCCGGAATTTCCGGGAAATCCACCAAAACGAAAAGAATCATGCTAAATGCGCATGGTCAACATGCATGAGGTTAAACAGCGGATTTTACGGATTCGGCGGATTCAATAAAACTCCTATATTTTAAACGGAAAAGACAGAAAAGGCGGATTTAGCATATGTATTATTATTATTATTATTATTATTATATTATTATTATTATTATATTATTATTATATTATTATTATTATTATTATTATATTATTATTATTATGTAAATATCTGGAAATCCGGAATTTCCGGGAAATCCACCAAGACGAAAAGAATGATGCCAAATGAGCAAGGTCAACATGCATGACTTTAAACATCGGATTTTACGGATTTGGCGTATTTCACGGAAATAAGCTTCAATAAAAGTCCTATCTTTTAAATGGAAAAGACGGAAAAGGCGGATTTAACAGGTGTATCAATATTATTGTTATTATTGTTATTATTGGTATTATTATTATTATTATTATTATTATTATTATTATTATTATTATTATTATTATTTAAATATCCGTGAAATCCGGGAAATCCGGGAAATCCGGGATTTCCACCTTTTATTTTCCACAGTTTATCTCATTTTACAATCTGCTCAAGATGAAGTTTATTTCTCGGATTTTCTAGAATTCATCACAAAACACACACTGTCCCTTCATTTTTCATGGTAGTATTTGTTTTTTTATTATCATGTTTATCTATTGATACCACCTTATTTTTTTTCCGAAGTCATATCAGATCTCGAGTCTTTTCGCTCACGATGAATTTTAAGATTCAAGTCAAAAAATCGCTATCGAACGACACAAATAGCTGATCTCTCACATAGCTCCTCTTGTTATGTTTTTGTTTGTCTCTGAAAAGTTGCTTTGAATCCACCTATCTACTAGAAAACCCAACCTCACACCTTGGCCAATTAGATTTGTTAATTATTCTATTGAAATGCTGAACAAAGACATAAAGTGCTGTGATCACGTCCCCCTTTTATTTGTTGATGAGGCTATTGAAGGAACTACATGATCCTAGTGGGCCTAAAGAAAAGCAATTACCCTCGACAATCAACAGTGATTTCCTGTGATAATGCTGTTAATTGGACGTTCTAAAAAGTGGAAGTCAGGCCACAAAATCACTTTTTTTTTTTAGTTTAATTTCTTTTGTATATTGGTCACAGAAGAAAACGCTTTTTACCAATACAATCGCTCTTTAATTTCTTTGGCAATACCGCGTTCTAGCATGTTAGTGAAAGGTAAGACAACCACGTCACACCTTTTTTTTTTGCTGAATGAGGAGAGTCACAAAAATTGGCCTTGGCATCTTTGTAATACTCCTCACCTCTTGCTATATTCTGAAACCAAATTAGATGTTCTTGGTTTTCCAAACAAAAGTTGCCCGCCCTTTTTTTGTGCAAGTCAATCAGTGCCGAGATCGGTTGGAAAATTGTCACCTCTTCTTGCAACGTATATAAGAAGCTAAATTACGCTCCTACATCGTTTGGGCAAGGATGATTCAAGCAAAGGGACCTTGCAGACAACTAAACAGCGCGACCATACGTGGAACTGCACTATGCTTTATGAGTCTAGTTGTTGCCGGTTCTTGTAGCATTATTAGTGCAAAATGTGTGTGCGA
>NC_090885.1:24611321-24623821 GCF_036669925.1 Montipora capricornis | reverse complement strand
AATTTGGAAATAATTGGACTCAAAAAATTCCTCGGAATGCCAATTTGGACTCGACCTACGGCCTGACGTCCCATTTTGGCTTTCCTCAGAATGTAGTACAGAATGTAGTACTATTACATATACGAATTTCGTCATAATATTGTCATAGTAGCTGTGGTTCCACGAGGCAAAAGTCGAGCAAATTAGAAAGCATTACATCGGTCAAACTATCATGATATACAACATTTGACCGAGTTTTTACAGCAAATTATTCTGTCACAGTGTGCATTTACAGAAACACATTTTTATGTTGCTATCTCGTTAGACGGGCCGAAAAGGGTACTTTACCGCTAATCAAGGTCATAGTTAATAGAGGCGAATGGTCATGAAACCCGTCAAGTTTCTTTATATTAAGTTTTTGTTGTCTTTTTTGGTCTTAATAGTGCACAAAACACAATAGCTGTTTACTCTGTAATGAGGAACTAATGAATAAAACGCGTTGGCTACATAACTCATGCACAGTGTATGAGTGAAAAACAAAAGATTGTGCACGGGCTTTGATTTTCCAACATAAATCTTGGCATCTTTTGTTTGCTCCTTTGACGTTTGCTGAGCGTCAAAATCAGTCCCCTCTCTTAACTATGTCTAGATCAAACGGCTATTTCATCCCTTGAATGCTCCTAGTAGAATGCATTGCCCATCTCACACTTATACCAGCATGCACACAGCCAGCCAAACAAGGTTAAATTTTGAGCTGTCATTGTTTCCGAATAGATCTCCACTGAATTAAACTGTCAGTGGGTGCCCCACAAAGTTGAAATAACAGACAGATAAATAGTGGATGTTTGGTGCATTTGAAATTCACCAAGCGTTCACTCTTCGTCTGTCATTTCAACTGACAGTGTAGTGTCTCCCTGCAATAATTCTGATAATGATAGGCCGTTGTTTTCTATTATAATACATGTAGTTGTCTCAGATGTTGCCACTGATCCCCTCAATCTGAAATGTTGGCTTGGTAAGGCCAGCAAAGCAAAGGCTGCAAGGAAGAGTACCTGAAAAAATAAATTGATAAACAAAGGGGAGTCAATCTCACAATTTGCTAGGGCTGTACCTGAAAATTACAACACATTTCAGAGTTTCAAGACATTAACACCACTAGCACCCTCTAAGGTGACTAACATATTTTTGGAGGAATAATTTCCCTTAGAAATTATTAACCGTTTCATCTGCAAATGTTGGTACCATTTTGAATATGGAAAGAATATTGAGAATTGAACAACACTTAAAAAATTTTGTTTTTCTTTTCAAGCTAAAACATCTGGCTTGTTATGGTTAGCTTATTCAAGGGAATAGTTCAAGTTTATTTTACATTCGGCATTCTACTTAATAGTTCTTAAATATTGTATCTTTCTGTCAGTCTTATGACAACGCAGTTTATTTTGTTCGTACACTTTCAAACCCTGTACAAAAAAGGGTAATAGTGAAGAATAATTCTCAAATTTTACTGTCGGCCGACTGTCGGCCCACAGTTGGGCAACAGTCGGCCGACTGTTGGCCAACTGTTGCCAACTGTTGGCCGACAGTCGGCCAATTGTCGGCCAACAGTAAACACTTAATGACTGGTCCCGAGGGAAACAGTTCATTTTGTTTCCCGAGAATCTCAAAGTTTCCCCGAGGCGCAGCCGAGGGAAACAAAATGAACTGTTTCCCGAGGGACCAGTCATTAAGTGATTTGTTATATAGCAAACAAATGGGTCAAACATTTTGAAAGAAGCGCGAAGATTCCAGCGACAACATCAGGCCACCTTCAACTGCACGCTCTGATCACGTGCAACAGCGGTCAACATTTGGCAGGTAACAGTGAACTGTTCCCCGTTTGACGAAATAGTTTTCGCAATGTTGCCCGCTCATGGCATTTGGCGGTAAACAGTTTCATTGTTAAATGCCATGTGACCATGAACTAGCCAATGAATGGGCGCGCTGTAGCGGGAAAAACTCCAGCTATATAACAATTTGTGTTATGTTTGAGGCCAAAGTGTTGGCCAACAGTCGGCCCACAGTCGGTGACCTGTCGGTAACGCGTCCGTAACCTGTCGGCGTGGCAAACTAAAATGTTCGTAAGCATTTACTTTTCTTTTGATTCTAAACTACGCGAAAAGAGTTAAAGGCAGTTCATAACGATACCTTGAGCAGCACTTACACTACTAACATGGCTTTTGTCCACAGTTTTAGCGTTGGCTAGCGATACTTGCTCACATTGTTACCTATTGACTTATCCGCCATTTTGAAATTTTTAATCAGACATACATGACGTATTGTTAACTATAGTTTCGCAAAGCATGATAGGGCGATTGGATATCTACTTTTGGCTGCGCATTCGTTGCCCCAATCCTAAATTACTACTATCAGGAGATGGAGTTAAAAAAAAAGCATTTTACCGTTCAAAGAGGATCAGACAGATAGGTAAGAAAGATACGATCGACAGATTTCTATTTACTGTTTTGGACTTTATTTACGGTCAATTTTGGACTACTTATCAGTGTCGGCTGAATGTTGGTAATGTGGCGGTAATGTGTCAGTAGCCTGTTGGCCTCCAGTTACCGACAGCCGAATATGGGAGCCATTGTTCACTATTGCCCAAAAAAGAAGCGAAATTTCAGAAAGAGTAATTATTTCCAATTTATGTTCGATTCCTATTCTTCTTATTTAAAAAGTGGTTAGTGAAAGCCAAGCAATGATAACTCCCAAGAACTACTTTCAAATTTCACTGAGATTAGAAATAATTTTAGATTTTATGTGAATAACGATATTACACGTACCTCGGTGGTGTCTGTGGTAAAGAATGTTCTTTGAACTGTCCTTCCTTGGGGTCCTCTAATTACTGGGTTGCCAAACCCAGTCGGAAAATGGGTAGATTTCCGTTTTAGTATTTTTTTCCGTGTCGGTAAAAGTCTTGCCTGTCACTCCCCTGCTAAGTAGTGTCTTTGTGCATAGAGTCTTCTTTGCGTATTTTGTTAGGTTTGAGGGGGCTGGGGTAATGCGTAGCTTGCTCTGCACAATTAACCTGTAATGGCGTCGGAAGTCATTGTAACGCGAATGGCGTTTTAGTACATCTTTAAAGAAAATATACCCATATGGAGCTCAAGAATGGAACGTCAAGACAGGCGGTGAAACATAAAGATCTGGAATCTTAAAAGCGACGAGTAATGGACTTCGACAGCGTGAATCTTTCGCCCGTCGAGCCGAAATCAAAATATGCTGTACTTCTAATATTTCGCCAAGCCTAAGGTGGTGTTACGTACAACACTGAAACCAAATGGAAATTTCTCTGGTAACTTACGGGTTCAACAAAGACAGAGAAGGAATCGAACACCACAGGTAGATCTGTGATCTCTGTTGTGTGTCTCACAGTGTTTACTGACGTCGCATCTATTTAAAGTTTGCCTGTTTGTCTCGCAAGTAACATTCATTTTGTACTCAACTCTGCAAAGGTTAAAAAAAATTGTAAATGTGACAGGGAAAAATTACTTGAATGAAGGCTTGTTGTCTCTTTTGTGCTTTATTATTTACGGTCAAGGTTCTTTCGAAAAGGGTTGAATGTGAACTGTCAGAAATTTATTTAATTGCATCTGCTTTGTGATTGTGTGTTTCGCTTGCACGCACGCAACTGAAATAGGAAGGGTTTCTTGCCTCTTACAGCAAATATGTTGCTTGTTTCAATAAATGTTTCGGTGGAAAATATTTCTGTGAAATTTCCAGCTTTTGTAAAGTTATCATGTTGTGTAATTTTCGAGCTTAGCAAATTTGCATACATGTGTGGAAATGTGATACGGGGAGAATTTTTGTGGTAACGCATTAGTCACGAAAATAAACAGGTCTGTTGGAAGCGTGCTTGAGTTTCATATCGGCAAAAGATTGTGACGCTAATGAATAATAAAGTAGCTGCTATTACCAAAACGATGGAATTACCTGGTGATAAATAACCTTGTCTTGGAGAGTAAATTTTTGATTTTCCAGAAACAATGGTCAACCTCTGAGAGTTGGGCGATTGTGATCTTTGTGTTGAATTCGCACATTTCTTGTCAAAATTTATAACAATTGAAAGAAAAAGAACCCCCCCCCCCCCTTCCCCCCCAAATTGAAAAAAATTGCCCGGAACACTGCACGTACTACAAGCAACTCAGTGTACCCTCACGGAGGGTCTAGTTCTAACTCGGACTGTGTCAACATTCTCTAATGGCTCTTCTGGCAGCTGGTCTAGGGCTACACTTATTTCATGTTGATTAGCCTTTAAATATGATATTGAAAAGTCTTATTTGTTATTTTGAACAATAAAGCCCCAATATGAACAGCATTTCTTGAAATATAACACCACATCTACATTTTAATCATAGCAGCAGAACACAAAATGTTTGTTCTGTAGCTCACTTTTAAAGGATTTGTACATTTAGTAATGAGAAGTTCATAGATTACACTGATCCTGTTTGGAGAACTTTGATTTCCATTTATGAGTCCTTGTGTACTAAAGGTAGCCTCAGATAGAATATATATTTTCCTACAGAATAACAATTTGTCCTTTATACTGTGATGTATTACCTCAGCTGCTACTCTGCGTCTTTCCATTGTTTCCTCCTCCACTAACCTCCGATGATCCTGGTAAGAATCAAAGTAAGAAATTGTTTGAATGTTAATGTACCATCGTCATCTTTGCACCAAGGAGTATTGTCAATACCGAATCAAGTCTAGTGTTATAATTTATTATAAATACATGTAACTTTCCATAATGTGCCATAGTCATCTTTGAGTTAGGAAGTATTGTAAAAACCAACTCAAGTCTAGTTATACTTTCTTATAAATAACTGTCCATTTGTAGACTTTATTCTTGTGGTCCCTCAGCTTATATTAGTTGTTGACGAAGCTCAGTTGTCATTGTCTTGCAATTGGTTTTGCTAAAGGTGCCCATGGCCTGCTGGGCACCTCAAAGCTTCACAGTTCAGGAACTCATAATTCAAGATGCTGTGTATCTTACCCTTTCTCTGTCTATGGCAAGGCTTTCTTGGTATGCCTCATCTTGTCTCTGTCTTATTTCTCTATTACTCCTACATACAATGTAAAGATAAAATAACATCACTTTAAAGATACATGTAAAATTAAACCTTAACTTGGTCACTACGCCTACATGTAATTGTCTGACTCACTACGAATGTTTTCCAATCAAGTGGTCCGTCGACAGTACAAGTCAGTTTTGAATTGTTTGGTGTGCATCAGTGAAATTCTGTTACTGCCCAATATGCAAAACTGTTCATTTTGGGATTGTAAAACCATCTAATTCTAATACATGTATATATAGCTGTACCTTATCGTTGACTGGACTTGTTGGCGCTCTACTGCAGCCAAAATGAATGTTATGACAGCTTGGACATCACACACTACAGTATGTAAAGAATAAGCAATATTACATTCAGTCAGTTAAAATACATGTTACATTTATTCAAACAACAATACATATTAATTGGTTGAGAGTGAATTACACAGTAAAATGTTACATACAGTTTGTCAGTACAAATGGAGGCATAGCAGTTCCCGAAGCATTATGGCAAATTGCTGCAAGCATTGGTGTTGTTGTTGGAAGCTGCAATGTTCCTTGAACTGAAATGAGAAAAAGGAAAAATTGAAACCCCTGCATCAGTTCCACCTTTTCCCTACAGATTGTAGCACGTTATGTCTTACATATACATACACTTATTGTTGCTCCTTAAAAGAGCTTTTAAGCACCAATATTACAAATTTAAAAAATAAAAATAGAAACATTACAAAAATATCCTCAAAAAAATAATCTGCAGCTAAATTACATGTGAAAATTATGAAGAAATACTGGTATATTAACAAATTTAGGTAAATATTATCTGAAAATGTGCAGTTTAAATACATGTATGTCTAAACTAGTTAAAAAGCTCAGAGAATTGCTTAATCTATAATATTCCAAACTGACTCCTCTATAGTCAAAGAGACGCTGCCCTGAGTTACCAAGTGACAACAAGGAATATTAATTTTTTTTTTTGGCAAGTTGCTTTACATTATGACATAAATAGGATCTCGTATGCAGCTGGTCACATAAATATTTAGGTGCAACTGAGATTGTTCAGGCATTTAAAAACAATCATAGCATCATTCGTTGCTTTCCAGTCTTTATAGCATTCTAAGCGGCTTAAGAGCTTCAATGATGTGATCATAAAAGTACACACAATATGACCAAATGCACCTTTGCATTTGCAATTGAAGTCCTTTGCATCCTACAAATTAAAATTATACTAATTGTACATTTACGGTGTATTACGTATTACTAGCTAAACCTAGGTACTTACTTTCAGCACTCTCAGAGCAGCACTCAGTGGCCCAAAAGTACACGTTGTTGCATGCCTCTATGAAATCTGGGTTGCTTAGTATATTCCTAGCACAATGATAATGAACTTGTCAACTGCTATATCCAGTATATGTCGGTTTAATTACTTTATATATTAAAGTTTCAGTGGAATGTTTTTCTTAGTTTAATCAGTTAACTAAAATACATGTATGTGATCAAAAACACTCACAGACAAGGGAAGGAATAGAGAATTTGTAATATCAATACTGCATGCAGTATTTCGTTTCCTTGAATTAATAATATTCTAGCTTTGATTTCCGTGACATGTAACATTACTAAGTTTAATCCTGTCACAGTATGGCGGTGGTAATTTAAGGCAATTAGTTGCAATTCGCTTATAGCCCTGCCTGTAAAAGCGAACACGGACAGTCACACAATCATTGAACAAGTAATTATTAGTGTTATTTTTTGCAACACTTAATAACCTTTAAGTGTTTTACTACTTTACGTAGTCATCAAGTAAATTATGCAAGCTAGTACATAGATTTGGCTATTTAGGTTGCACTGTGGGACTTGAATGTTATATTTACCTACAGAAATCATCCCTGAATATGTCACATGCATTGTTGTCAGAGAAGTACAATAACACTGTGGTCATATCGGCTACTGCTTGGTGACACAGCTGTTGAAGAATTTTGTGACAGGTTCAATTCTAAGGCAAAAATAAGCATGAATACAAGTAGATGTGTACACATTTGCTTACCAGCTCTAGTGGCATGGTGATAATATTAGGATGCTGCCATCCATAGACTTCATTTTGCCAAGCATAAAACATTTCTGGAGCAACGTCAGTGAATGCTGCAATTATTTAATTAATGTATGTATGTTAACGCTAAAAACTGCTTGTGTCTTTGCAAGATTGTTTAGTTTTTTCACATGGAAGACAGGGGAATATATCAGTATTGGACATGTAATAAGCTATTGTAAGTGGGGAAAGGCAAGTGTAGGGTTGAAAAGAAATTTTATCTTGCTGTGACATTGTTACCTGTTCCAAAATGTTCAAGTCTAGCACTACCTACTGACAACCTACTTTCGCAATATGTTGGCTGCAGTCATGTTTAGGGTAAACATGTGTTTAAAGATTTCACTGTCACATCATGAGGACAGCCATTATTGTCACATTTCCTCCCGGTACAAGAGTATCTTTTGTTTACACATGGAACAAATAATGAGTGCACCACTTATATTTTGAGGTACTACATGTAGTTATCATGAATTTACTTAGCTTAGCTGGAACTCACCAGAGAGAATTTGACTTGAATATTGATTCAAATGTTCATTGATAGACCCCACTTCAGAATCTAATGTATAAAATTATTGACAGACAAAAAATCAAAATAGATTTGTAAGAGGGGGTTTAAATCTACATACGTTTTACAAACTGTTCATTTGTAACTTGAAATGATATTTAGTTGAAGTCTAGTGGAATTACACCAGTAAAAGTCAAAAATACTTATTATTGTTTATTATAGTCATGGTCATTAGCATTATCAATCATCTTACTCACTAGTGTATACCTAACAATCAACGTAAAAAAGAAATGGCCCTCGACTTATAACCGTTGACAACCGTGAAATTGTGAAATGGCTCAAATCGTGCCGGAACTGGCACTGTTGTTGCATTTCAACCTGCGGTAGTTACTCATTTTTGAGAAAAAAAATATGACCTTTAATCTTAGGAAAAATTTAATCCATCTGAATTGTTGGGTCTTACAAATTGGGGGTCGACTTACGGTGTATACACTAGTTCGACTTATAGGCTGGTCGTAATCAGTAATGTTCATATAAAAATAAAAGAACCAAAGCAAACATAACAATACATAATTTGCAAGACACACTCGGAATAACAATGTTTTTTTCCTCTGCCCTTGAAGTCCAGTATAATTATGTGAAAGTCTATCCGAGTTATACAAAATTAAATACGATACTTAATGTATATACCGTTAATTAAAAAAATTGATTAAGTTAAGGTTATCGAGAATAAATGCACAAAGTTACATTGTTTACGTGGGTACCCTACTTATTGTGCAGTTGAGGAAAAAAACAATTTTCACCTCATAGAAAGTCATCGGAATACCAAGTAGTGGAAGTGGATCTTGAAAGTAAACATTTTAGATGCAAAATATAAACCTAAACTGGAATGTCCTGTTGAAAAAGGGAATACAAAACAATGGTGGGAGTATAGATATTTTCTGCAACTGCACATTGATGACCGTCACCTTCAACAACAACTGAAGATGGCAGAGCAACAACATCCTCTAACACTGAAAAATAAAATTCAAAGACCATGATTAGTCAATGGTACAGGAACAGTGGGCATGTGTCGCTTCTCTAAACCGGGAGGTACAAAACACAGGGCATATGTCATTGTTTTCCCTATATAGAAAGTATCCTAAACAATCATAAGAGCTAACCTTAGGCCTAGAAGCTTTTCTTTAGGCCTAATTACGCTTAAGTACATGTATCTTAAACATTCATAAAAGCTAACCTTAAGCCTGAAAGCTTTTCTTTAGGCCTAATTACAGAAGACCTAAGGTTAGCTGTTACGAATGTTTAGGATACTTTCTGTGTTGGTAAAACAATAAACTGTGACCTGTGAACTGTGGTTTGTACCTGCCGTCTCTAAACTATTATGTACACCTGCTTAACATCCTTAAAAATTGTACTTTCATTTATTACTTATGTCAAATGTTTAAACATACTTTCCTGTTTACTTTTTCTGCTAACTATTTAATTAATATGGATGGTGACGAAATCAATGCACACATACTGATTCACGATCAGTCACCTATGAGTTATGGTACCAGTACTTTCATGGAAATTTTACATATATCTTGAATTTTTAAATTTTCAAATGTTTTTGATCTTGCCTAGGCGACCACTTGACACGCAATCTGCTGAATCTCTCACAGTCAGAAATTGAAAAATGTGGCGTTGCAATATATTTGTGACATACAGAGTATGTCGTAAAATACACAGTGGGCGCTACGGGAAGTGTCTCCCCAGCATTGAAAAAATTGATAAAATAGACATACACTTTAATGTACACTGAAGTTAACTACAATAACAGAATAGACATGGGTGGTCGCCTACGGGAGGTTTGACTGTAGTACTATTTTTTCTTGTTATTTTTTTCTTTTGTCACAGCCTAGTAATATAAAATAAGATTTTCATCCTCCTTGATATTGACAACGTTCCATTGTGCAAACATACCTTGTACAGCAACACGGGAGCCATCCATGCTATCTTCCTTGTTTAAGTCTGTATACATGTAGAAAAGTTGGTTACATTTCATACTTCATACACACATTCTTTCAGGGTTAGTTATCCACATTAATTATTGCTGTCATTACTTCTAGATAGAATTTTAATGTGAACCAATGTCATAATGGCAATATTATTATAGGTAATATTATATTATAATGATGTTATTATTGATAAACTTACACAATGCTTCTCACATGGCAAATACATGTACATGTAAAATGTTATGAGTGTAAGTGTTTTATCAAGATTAAAACACGGGTGCAAACCAAGCGTTTTTGGACTTGATCAAATGAACAAATTTATTGAATGTCTTCACAAGCTTTGTTGAACATCTGTCCATTCTAATATTATTACATGTATTTAGGTTACACTGTACATGTATACTTTTACTTCAGCCTATAAAATCGGATGTAAAATTTAGCTGTATCAATCTCATAAATACAGACACTCATTTAAAGTATTGAATTGATCTGTATTTCTTTTGTGAATTACCGTATTAATGAGTTTTTGAAATGTTGTTATCGTAACTTTCACAGTTCATATTTTTGCTTGCCTAGAAATGAAAGGAAATGCAGGTTTTAGCTAGGAGTTAAAATTTAATTTTCTTAGTGAACAATAAGTAATATCATGAGGAGCTGCCAGTCCCAAAACATAATTGCATGTTGTGACTTTGTTGTTGCCTGAATGCTAAACTCCTATAAGATGGTTTCAAGAAGCAGTACATGAAAAAAATTGGCTGGTTATTTGTTTGATTACCTTGATTTGCTGAGCCTCTGCTGGAATGAATAGATGAATAGGAGTGAATGGATTCCATTGAGTGAGAAGAACCTGCAAACAAAATCATGCAAACATTATGAAACGCAATCATGGTAAGATAGTCTGCATGGCATGGCTATTCTGGGGGTGGGGGGTATGGGGGTGAAGGGTGCTATAGCTGAAACAATCCACATTTTTAAAAAAATGCTAACCCTAGGTCTAAACATTACCTTAAGCATAGTGTTTAGGCCTAAGGTGAGCATTTTTGTTCATGGCAGTGCCTACATATACTAATTCAAAGGTGCATTTAAGCAGGTTGCTGAATGTGGGGGAGAAGCTTACCTTAGAAGTCTTATTGAAATCCAAGAAGAAAATTTTGGGTAACCATGCATAATTCAAAGATATCAATTAATCAACGATAACGATAAACACGCTTTAAAATACATACTGTAGAAATGTGTGGCGTTCTGTTCCACTTTCAAGTTGAATTATCTCTGAAAATGCATGGGTTACCCCCCAATTTCATTTTTGGCACCTTCACCCCCTAACCGAACACCTTACCCCTCGCCCTTCACCCTATGCGCCCCACCTCCGGAATAGTCTTGCCAAATCTCCATGGTTAATCGTGATTGTCAAATTGAAGTATATCCAAAAATTCAGTTAGCAGGAATAAAATATTTAGCCAGTGTTTTCATTTTAATTATTAACCTGTTGGAGAAGACAATGAAATTAAATCCGCTCTCCTATTCGGGGAATCGTTGAGTCCTCCAAGTGTGTCAATATTGAGGTCCCAAGATGGAAAGAGGATATCTGTGGATGAGGCATGACATTTAGTCTAATTAATCAGTTTTAATATTTAAATTAATATGGTCTAAATAACCATTACAATTTGGAATTTGATTCAGATTGGAGTTCTTTGGAGGACATCACCATCTGTTGTAATGTTTGGAGTACAATACAATCTTTCTTCAAGTGTCTGAAGGTAGGGTTTTTAATTAAAAAGATTGTAAATATTACATTTTTCAAGTGGCACAGCCATTGCAATGTGATTTAACAATAAACTTTTAAACTTCAACTTGCTAGACAGTCAGTGTTTATGGCACATCCGTCGCTTTCTATCATAAATTAAAAATTAATTATGAAAAACCTTGAATGCTAGATGAAATAAGGCCTGATACATATACATAGAATAGTTCCATAAATGTATGTACAAAACTCACCTCTGTCATTGTTTGCATCTACAGTTGCTGCAGTAGCAGTTCCTTCTACTTGTGTCTGTGTTGAATGATTAGATGATTCAGCAGGTGCTGTTGTGGTAAGTAATGCATGAGGTGGAGCAGTACTGCCTGTATTTGTAGTATGCGCGTGGCGTGCGTTTACTGTAATGGTAGTGCTTGTAACAATTGTGTTTGTGTTAGGTGTAGGAGTTGTGCTTGTAGTGTGTGAATTACCTGAGTTCATACTACTCGAAGTGTCTGTGCCAGCAGCAGGAATGTGACCTGTGTTTTCCATGTGTACATGAGTGCCTGCATTTCTTGTGAGTGTATTACTTGTGTTTGTGATAGTGGTTGTAGTATAGGCAGCACTAGCATTTCTGGTTGGTGTATCTCTATGTATGGCACTAACAATGTTAGTAGCTTGATTTTGGTTGGGTAGACTTTGCCCCAGCAGTGACTGTATGTTTTGCCTGAATAAGAATCCAGGACTTGCTCTCAGACTGGTACTTGAAGGCATCTATGAATGATTATAAGTACATAATATCAGAGTACAATGAGTGTAAATTGTATCTTCATGTATAGTGTTGCAGTGGTGCGGCCAAAATTCGTGAATGTGCTTTGAGATTTAAAAACATGTGAACTATTTAACAAATAGATTCCATGTTGCAGTGCGTCTGTTCAGTAACAGATCAGAGATGACGTCAAAATGTGGTAACAACAAAAAAGTGGCACACGAGGCGACAGCCGAGTGTGTCACTGATGGTCTGACCACATTTTGACGTCTTCTTTGATCTATTACTGAACAGACCCACGGCAACATGGAATCTATTTGTTTTGTATAATAAAGAATTAAACTTT
>NC_090885.1:24596321-24603821 GCF_036669925.1 Montipora capricornis | reverse complement strand
ATTTTATCAAAAATCTGAAGCTGTAGCGCTTTCAGTGAATCCTCTATTTGCTCTAATTGATCACTAAAGGACCTCCACTCGGTACCGTGAACAGCTTCATTGAGCACAGATCGCATCCAACGCAGTCGATTCAAGGCCTCGTCGAGTCTTGCACTATGCGTATTCAAAGAGTGTCGGTCAACATGATTTGTAGGTAGACGGGTAATTTCCTCGACCAGATTTAACAAACCGTTCACAAACTCCCGAACGATCTCAGACATGGTTACTTTTAAGCTAATAACCCACAATTGTAACAAGAACGACGATGCTCAGGGGTGTGGTCAAAGTGGTCAAAAACGTGTTGGCAAAACGGAAATTGATTAATATTATTTCAGCTAGCAAAATATTACATGTAATAGAATTATACGGAACATCATCTTTTATCTTTGTACCAGAAAAGTCTAAGAATCAAATTATGTGATATCAAACCCCTTTGTATCTACCGGTAAGTTTATTACTTTTCCAAGGATCGATTACTGCCGCACTGTACATTTACGGCTAAGGAATAAAGGTTTATCAAAAATTTGCCAGAACATCAAGGTATAGCCTGCAAACTCATACCTATTTCCGGCGGTCGTTTCTCTCCCCCGAAAAATAGCGTCTGCGAAGCCAAGCTGCAAAACGATTTACGTGACGTAAATTTATTAAACAGCACGAGGGGAACACGCAAAGTACTTGCGCGTTGTACACGCAAACACAAGTCGGTAATAGACCATTTTCGAATTCTCACGGCTGGGCTAGATCTAGCATGAAATGGAGGCTAATGCGGGAACATATTTGCAAATGCAAATTAATTTTACCCGCATCGTTAGCATAGAACTTCAACAGAAGTGGCAAGAATAACAAATGTAGTAAGGAATAGGAACAATAAGTATTTTGTTTGGTTGCAAATATATCAAAAGTAACAAGAACTTTCCTGTAACTGCTAAAACGAAAAAAAAAAAATTCCCGACTGCGAAAGGGAAGTGAATGCTCGTCGTCTCCCTTAGGGTATATATATAAAGTGCGAAACGTTATTTTCGTAAGACAGTGCTCAATACAAAGAAATAGAGCGAATTATATATGGAAGTTGGTCCCTACAAGCCTGTTTCGTGGTCGGCCAGTCATCAGGGGTTTTAATGATTAACTTTACCATTATATATATAAAGTTAAAGGAAAGTCAACACTGGACAACTTCTGTTGAAAACTGTAAGTGCCCTGAGCGAGATTTGAACCCACGACCCCCAGATCACTAGTCGGGTGTGATGACCACTTCACTATCAGGACAACCATGCTGGTAACTTGGATGATTGATCACTTGATGTGTGGCATTTATGGGGGACTCCCTAGGGCCAGTTTTTCTTTGTGATAACGCTGGATCAACAT
Source organism: Montipora capricornis (assembly GCF_036669925.1). Lineage (NCBI taxonomy): Eukaryota > Metazoa > Cnidaria > Anthozoa > Scleractinia > Acroporidae > Montipora > Montipora capricornis. The sequence continues at coordinate 24,602,417 of NC_090885.1, read as the reverse complement.
GTGATTCACAGGCGAACAAGGGTAATTAATGTAAAGAGTCAGTTAAGTAGATCCCTTGAGCCAACAACGTATCACCCACACACAGTCCAAGTTGAGGAGAAATTGAGAGAAAGTTACAGGAAACTCAACACTGGACAACTTCTGAAACCCGACTAGTGATCGACTAGTGATCAGGGGGACGTGGGTTTAAATCCCGCTCAGGGCAATTTCAGTTTTCCCCAGATGAATGTCGTATAACCTGAAACATTCTAAACCACATTAAATTTTATTTTTTAGCAAAGAGAACTTGCCCGTCCATTGGCCTCTTCAAGGCCATTTTTTTTACAAATCTACATGCCATGGTTTGGACTTCGTATCTCCCCGGGATCCTTCTGTTGGCCAAGCATCTTCGTTGGCTCAGGAAGCCCTTTTAAACTGCTTATCCGCTTCCAAAAAAAAAAAAAATTCTCTCGGTAAACTTATACTTGAACAAAAATAACAAGTTTTACACAACAACAGCGATATTTCAGTGGTAAATATATATATTTATATATGCATAAATATATATATATATATATAGAAAGTTACGGGAAACTCAACACTGGACAACTTCTGGGGAAAACTGTAATTGCCCTGAGCGGGATTTGAACCCACGTCCCCCTGATCACTAGTCGGGTGTGACAACCATACTGGCAACATGGCTGATTTATCATTTAATGTGTGGCATTTACGTGGGACTCCTTAAGGGCCAGTTTTTTCTATGTGATAACGCTGGATCAACATGTGATTCACAGGCGGACAAGGGTAATTAATGTAAAGAGTCAGTTAGGTAGATCCCTTGAGCCAACAGCGCATCACCCCCAGGAGGATCACAAATGGATTCACAGTCCAAGTTGAGGAGAAATTGAGAGAAAGTTACGGGAAACTCAACACTGGACAACTTCTGGGGAAAACTGTAATTACCCTGAGCGGGATTTGAACCCACGTCCCCCTGATCACTAGTCGGGTGTGATGACCACTACACTATCAGGACAACCATGCTGGCAACATGGCTGATTTATCACTTAATGTGTGGCATTTACGTGGGACTCCCTAAGGGCCAGTTTTTTCTATGTGATAACGCTGGATCAACATGTGATTCACAGGCGGACAAGGGTAATTAATGTATATTATAACCAAAAAATGGGTAGAAGTCCTCATCAACTCAAAAGTGCTCAATAGTTGAAGTAGAGCAATAAATTGTAACAAACTTAACATCTATTGTCTATTGTTCTGTATTTTCAAATATCTTTGATTGTAACCGTTTTTTCTGGCAGTTGCCTGAAGATTGCTCCGTATGGAGCATGAAACTCAGAGTAGCGATTAAATGACCATATAACCTCACCCTTGCATTACCAATTAATTATATATATATATATGTAATCAAATAACGTATTTGGACAAGTCGTCATTTTTCCGTATATATATATATATATATATATATATATACGGAAGAAAAAAACACATAAACTACAAGTTCATCCCTACAAGCCTGTTTCGTGGTCGCCCACTCATCAGGGTTAGTGGTGATCTCTTTTAGGCGTTAAAAAAAATTTAACCACGCCCACATTCGGTCTTCTCTAGCGGTTTAATTCAAACTTTCCGACTAGCGTCCCAGCCCCCTGCTAATATTGTTTGTATATATCTTTTGTAAAACAACTGACACGGCTATCAATATCTTTGCCACTTAATGTAAATAATTGCGGAAAGGTCCGCCTAACATACACATATTACAGTGTGACTCTATTGCAAGGCTTTACAATGGGTTTTTTTTTTGTTTTCTTTAGTCACTCAAGAAATGGGGATTGTTCTTTGGGTAAATGATACAATGTCTTGCATACTTAAGCCTGCGCTAACCCCGCAAACTCCGCTCATTTCTTTCCAACAAGTTTTCAAAAATGGTACTTGATTGCTTAAAGGCCCACATTCGCCCAAAAGTCATTGCGCACCGTGACTGAATTTCGTGTAACACGAAATTACCCAAATAGCTGACATGTCGTTTCCCGCGTGATTCGCCTGAGTGCATTTAGCCAATCAAATAACGTATTTGGACAAGTCGTCATTTGAGTGAAGGTGGGCCTTTAACGGCGCCCACAAAGAAATGAATTTTTACAAAAGGTCAAAAAAGCAAATGGACTAAGAGAACTTAAGTTTTCATCAAGTTCCATTGTAAATTTGATATTAGGATTTGTGGTGTTAAGAAAATGCAGAAAACTGGCCGCAGTGGCTACACTATCAAACAACGAAAATGTGTTACGTGAAAATTCAAAAAGTGTAACTTGGTAAAAAACATTAAGAAAATTGTTACATGGTCGATTTCACTGAAAAGGAGATGTACATCTACTCGAAATCATTTAATTGAGGAATAAGTTTTTACAGGGTCCCTTGAGAATTCAATGAAGGATTCCTTTGATTTACTATGACGAGGATGACCGTTACATTTCATCGCGCCTGCCAGGGAAAAAGATCTCTTGGCGACCATAAGGTTGACTTTCAGAAAATTAATCACCATTACAGCGTCTAAATGTAAATGTTTGGACACAAGTATTTAAATAAAAATAATTATTCAGATCAGGTACTAGACCCAAAGTAGCATTCGGCTCTTTAGTATACTGTAAACTCTCTAGTACATCAGAGTTAACTCTACCACACCCGTACCAGGCAGGCCACATCATAACAGACTAAAACAGATAAAATCATCGTCTTATAAAGGTGTTCAGCATCAGACATGGGAAATATAAATTGTCAAACACCTAAAAACGCCCAATTTCCTCGATACCTCATTGACGCCGAACTCAACTCAAGTGATGATCAATCACGTCATTTAATGACCCAGATTTTGTCAAAGAAGGTCCACTGCAGGAAACGATTATAGCCTCCCACTTAAGGCGTTGGTGTGAGCTCTTCCACTTCCCGTACCTTTATCTCCCTTCTCCCGCCCTTTTCAGTCCTGCTCCCGTCCGCTGTAAATTAGGAGACTCAGAACACGTCTTGGTCATTTAGATACGTAATTCTCAAGTGACGACAGTCTTAATTGTTCCAACGTGCAGTTCTGAATTGTTTTATGTTCTTAAAAATACACGTTTCCTGGAGCGGATGCAGATTTTTACGACAAGGAGTCCGGTTAATCCCAGTTTTCACTATCGACATAAGCACAAAAGCATACGCAAACTCAGCAGCTTGTTGTTTATTAGAGCCTTTTCTTCGAACAGTAGACACTAATTAACAACAAGTAGACGCATCTGCGTGTATTGCTTGTGTTTATTCTTACGTGGCTAGTGGAAACCAGTCCTACAGGTGCCCCGATGGGGGAACCCCAGATGGGGACCCTCGGGAAATTGTGAAATTTTTTGTCCTCGGAGAGGCGATTTCTGGCATTCTGAGGCAAAGTAAGCGTGTACAATTTCATAGAGAATAAATGTTTACCCGATGGTTGTTCTCAACGTTAGCTGTGCACGTGTCCCCCTATCAATTAGCGATAATTTAGTTTTGTGATTGTTCAGTTATATCTTATTAACGATTGTTGTGCTTTCACACGTATTTAATTAATATAGAGTGAAACAAATGCAGTTAAACGTTTTCAAAATTTGTGTTTCGTCAAAGACGGGATCAAGACAAAGCATTCTTCGGTGTATCTTTCCACAAAACACTAGACCACAGCATCGTAGTGAACGGGTCTTTCAGAGCCAAGCCCGACAATCTTTCCGTTGTCATAGAAGCGCGCAGATATCCTTTGACAAGCTTGCTTGTGTGGCTAGTGAAAACCAGGCCTTAAAGGTGCCCCGAAGGGGGAACCCCACTTGGGGACCTTCGGGAAATTGTGAAATTTTTAGTCCTCGGAGAGGCGATTTCTGGCATTCTGAGGCAAAGTAAGCGTGTTACAATTTCATAGAGAAGAAATGTTTACCCGATGGTTGTTCTCAACGTTAGCTGTGTCTCACTATCAATTAGTGATAATTTAGTTTTGTCATTGTTCAGCTATATCTTATTAACGATTGTTGTGCTTTCACACGTATTTAATTGATATAAAATGCAGTTAAACGTCTTCAAAATTTGTGTTTCGTCAAAGACGGGATCCAGACAGAGCATTCTTCGGGGTATCTTTCCACAAAACGCTAGACCACAGCATCGTAGTGAACGGGCCTTTCGTAGTGAATGTTCATCAACGCCAAGCCCGACAATCTTTCCGTAGTCATAGTGGCGCGCAGAAATCCTTTGACAAGCTTTAAAGTACTGTTTGCCGTGGCTCATTGTCAGCCAGGCTGAAGTGCTTGGCGTAGTGCAATCAATTTGTAGCAAACAGAAAATGTTAAGGAAAATGTCTGGGTCACAGGCCTGGTGAAAAAAGGACCACATTCGCAGCACACCAGATCGGTACTCAGAAAACGTTTTAGCTACATAGAACAGCAGCGAATTAAGCCAAACTGTGAATACGATGTACTTATTTTATATATTTACAAGTCTTTGACGTAAGATGTTTTATATCCTGCCCGTATTTCTTGTGGGTGTGTTGCTGTTCACACCCTTACTAGAACGTGCTTTTGTACTATAACTTCATGTATAAAACTAGATCCCTTTAGACATCTTGTTAGCACCCCTGAAGTCTGTACGTTTGATTAGACGAAACCGGTCGGATAATAAACAAAGTTAACAAAATCAGTTGCTGTGTGTTTCTCACAACTTTTCTTTTGAAAAATTGGTCTAAAGTGTAAATAAAGAATGCTTAATTTTTGCCTTCAGTTCCCCTTTAATCAAAGCATTCAAAGTGCTGCCATTTTGTCTCTTGTTAAATATATTTATCTTTGCTTCTTTTTGTATGTCAAATGTGTCTTATTCTGCTTGCTTTTTCATGTTAATACACGATTCACTCTGATTCCGCCACTCCTTTATTTCATTTGTAGTCGTAATTTAAGGAAAAAGCTCATTGTAATGAGCCCATACGGTTTCTTTTGAGCTTTTCCGCAAGGAAAAAGAAGTTAAGTTATAAAAACGAGCGATAAAAAATAAGAACGACGTTTCCACCGCTCCATGGTCATTTTCAAGTTAGATTTCGTGAATAAAATTTCCGCATATATACAATTTCTGAAACAGTGGAATGAAGGTAGAATCTATAAGTATTTACATACGAACAATAAAAATAACAGAATGCGAAATTAAAGTGTAAATAAGGGGTGAAAAGAATGAAAACTATTGGAAGTGTTAAGCAAACAGCTTTGCACGGATAGAATCACTTTTTTTGTTTAATTTTGGCTTAAGGTCCCGAATAAAAAAACCTTTGAAAAATCAATCAATCGAACTTGTTCGAGCACTTCCTCAGGACCCTAAATTCCCTTTGCGATTTCACATTTTTGCTCAATTCCATGTTGTTCTCTCACATGATTGCCGATTACCGATCGTTTATACTTCTCGACACGTTGATATATAAGTGTCAGCTTGTGAAGCCTGTATCACACAGATCACACCGAAAGGAATATACAACGTTTTGCTCAGGTTGACAATTGGAGGTTTAGGTTCGTTAGCTTTAAGTTCATCTTTGATCTTGCGGCTTGTAAAGACAGGATGCACTTCGGTATTTATCTTTCGGCTAAGATCACTAAGTTGCTCGCGAAGTTTGTTAGCTGATCTCTGATCTTTGAAGGGCAGGGGTATTCTAACGGGAATTTCACCTGCTTGTTGCGGGGGGCGTGTGCTCCCCGTCACCTTCATTTCAATGAAAACCCTGATGGTGTTTTGTATTAGGGGCTCTGGATAATACAAACGTGTGAATATCTCCTTTAGGGGTTCGCATTATTTATGAAAAAGTTGCAAGTTTGAAGAAAGATTACAACCACGGTTTAGCATTGTTTTTAACAGAGAATGTTTGTACTTCATATAATGTGGCTATGGTAGTGCAGAAGCAGCCCAGTATTGGTTGGTTTTATGTAAACCTTTCTGTCTAACCGGGTGATATTTCTGATGATTTCCATTCCTAGGAACGAATGTTTCCCCTTTTTCTCATGTTCGATTGTGAAACTAATGTAGGGGTGGATTTCATTCAATGTTGAGAGAAATGTGCAAGCAGCTTGAACATCGAACAAG
>NC_090885.1:24576321-24591321 GCF_036669925.1 Montipora capricornis | reverse complement strand
AAACTTTCATATTTGACAACTACGGGTAAATACGTCAACTCAAATAACCCATTCAACAGTGTTCAACTAACAACCATGCAGACTTTTCAAGGAGAGGTGACTATCAATCAAATTTGCACACCCTGATTGGCAAATAACTTTTAAAAACTTTATTAGGTGCCCATGCACAATAAAGTACATCGCACTGTAATCATTATAATGAAAAGGTTCATAATACATTTATAATTTTTTTGATTTTGACACTGTTAAATTATGACTGATTCTAAACTTTAAATAATATTAATATAATCTGATCTAATTATTTTATTTCAAAAAGTGAACTCTATAATAATTTAAATTAAAATATTCTCAGTCACCTTTTAAGTCAATATTACTTAAACACAATATTACTATTATTATTATTATTATTATTATTAATTGATTTAGTTTATACAATAATACTCTAATGATAAATCCAATCAATTATAAACCTATTTACTGATTTGACCTGTGCATCAACAGCAATGAATTCAATAAATTATATGGTGCACCATTAATTTGGCTTTGCACATCAATAACAGTCTAATTCATGAATCAAACTGATTAAGTCCATTCATTAACTTAGTTTGTACAATAATACTGATGAATCCAGCAAATTATACAATCATCTACTAATTTGGCTCTACAGATTAATAATAGTCTAATAATCAATTTAGCTGATTATAGTCATGAATCCATTAATTCGCTTGCAGAATGACAGTGTAATTTACTAATCTAATCTATTTATTGAATTGGCTTGCAGATATATAACAATCTAATTGATAAATTGATCATTAAACCATACTGCTTAATTTGAATTACACAACAACACTCTAATTTACAATTTACATGTAGAAAATTTCTTTCCAACTTAACACTATAGTCATTAAGGTTTTCACATTATAAGTATTTCCTCATATCAGATTACAAAAAGAAACAATTTTAAAAGATACTATCAAAAATCCATATATCATAGCTTCATAAAAAATTCTATAATTTGAATTTTAAGACCCTAAGTCACCCTTCAAGTCAACATTACTTGAAAGTAATTGCTAATTTGACAGCTGCATAATGATCAGAATACTAAACACTAATAACGCAATTCTGAATTACATTAAGTATTGAATCTTTCATGTAAACTTGATCAAGCAAACTTCCTGTCGAAATAAATGTTGCACTCTGAATTATTTGTGTATAATTTAAAGAGTCCATTAATAACTTCAGCGGTCTAACATTATCATCATCTAAGTAATTTATATTAAAATCCCCAACAATCATGTCAATAGTGTTGGTACTGAGAATACTTCTAACTAAAGATTATTTAAATACTCTAACACACTAGTATTATGCTTTTGATATAGTAAGAGAATTGTTCTACTTACCTGTGTTACACTGTTACGTATAAGCACAAATTTAAGTGCATTTATTTCACAAAAATACTCATATTCTGTGGCCTCAACAGTGTTTCTTGTACAAATAGCTAAACTTACAATCATGGTCTAGTCTCTATAGTGCAAATGACTGTAGATGATTTCTTATTTCATTATCATTACTTTGAGGTACAAGATGTGTTTCTGTGAAGGCTATTACATCACTGTCGAAGATGTTTGAATCAAATTTGATATCAATACTGTGCTTTCCTGATGATCTGATATTTAAAACACATCATCTTATTACTAAACTGTTTTCGGAAATTAATAATTCATTAACTGTGTGGTATGTGGTGAACTATTTCTGAGTCTTTCATATTCTTTGTGTACTCTTGGATCAGCTCTAACATGCTTGCTCTCCAATCGTCCAAGTATGTGAATTCCATTTAAAGAAATACAACAGCTTAATGCAACATACACTTGTCCATGATTGAATGATTTTTGCTTAAATATATCAACACTTATAACAACATTGTCTAATGCCAGTTCTTGTACTTTGTGTATAGTACATGCCCATGTTAATCTAATAGGAAATTGTACTCGTTATATTTCAGGTGAACATGGCTTAGCCAATTTAACTTTGAATCTTCCTAGTATACATTCAATTAGTACAACCTTGTTTTCTTTAGCAAAGCTATTATTCGACCTGTCAATTACACCTTTTTCTACTTTGTTAATTGTTATCATCAAATTTTACATAGATAACTCTTGGTACTTGTGTATTTGAATTGAAATCAAACTTAATGACACCACCCATGTGACCATTACTTAGTTTATCAGCAATATCAATATTGGATGCAGACAGTGTAAAACGCACACTGCAGACCAGGGGTAAAATGCAGACTGAGGTTATAATTTAACTGTTGAAAAAGCCCAAACCCATTAGAAATGCTAACAGTTAAGCCTTAATATTGTTTTAAGCCTAATTAGGCCTAAGGTTAACATTTCCAAGGGGTTTGAGCTTTTTCAACAATTACGTTATAACTTCAGTCTGCATTTTACCCCTGGTCTGCAATCTGCGTTTTACACTGACTCTATTGCATGTAAGCATCACTCTTGCATTTTCTTTGATTAAAATTTTGTAATCAAGTCCTCCTGTTTCAAATCTTCCCCTAGATAAAACTTCATCTATATCTTGTTTTGAAACACTTGCTGGATACTGGTCTCTTGCTTCGAATATAAACACAGTTCCAGGCAATTGTTCTAACTTTCTGTTATTATGCTAATTTACAGGATCATTTTCAGCCCATATGTGAAGAGCATCTGATAAATAATTGGAATTTAATGCCTGCATTGTCCTAGACTGAATACATCTGATATCTTCATCCATTTGTGAACCAGTTCTAAATCGATTTAAGAGTTCAGTAAACGCTTGATCATTTTTCTGTCTCATAATCTCCGTTAGCTCAACTATTTTAAAAACATGCCACGGATGATACAAATTATAAATATCATTATTAAAATTCTCAAACACTGGTTTTTTGCATATTGGAGGTAGCTGAAACAGATCACCCACTGCAAGTATAGAAATTCCACCAAAGAATTCAGAATTTGCTGTACCAACAATCTCCTTTAGTCGTTGATGAATCACCCTTTAAGTCAATATTACTTGAAAGTAATTGCTAATTTGACAGCGTCATGATCAGAATAGTAAACACTAACAACAGAATTCTGAATTACATTAAATATTGAATCTTTTACGTAAACTTGATCAAGCAAACTTCCTGTCGAAATAAATGTTGCACTTTGAATTATTTGTGTATAATTTAAAGAGTTTATTAATAACTTCAGTGGTCTAATATTATCATCGTCTAAGTAATTTATATTAAAATCCCCAACAATCATGTCAATAGTATTGGTACTGAGAATACTTCTAAGATTATTTAAATACTGTAACACACTAGTATTATGCTTTCGATATAGTAAGAGAAGTGTTCTACTTACCTGTGTTACACTGTTACATCTAAGCACAAATTTAAGTGCATTTATTTCACGAAAATACTCATATTCTGTGGCCTCAACAGTGTTTCTTGTACAAATAGCTAAACTTGAAAATCTATCCCAAGCATGGTCTAGTCTGTATACGGCAAATGGGTGTAGATGATTTCTTATTTCATTATCATTGCTTTGAGGTACAAGTTGTGTTTCTGTGAAAGCTATTACATCACTGTTGAAGATGTTTGAATCAAATTTGATATCAATACTGTGCTTTCTTAGTGATCTGATATTTAAAACACATAATCTTACTACTGAACTGTTTTCTGAAATTAATAATTCATTTCTTAACTGTGTGGTATATTGTGGTGAAGTGTTTCTGAGTCTTTCATATTCTTTGTGTACTCTTGGATCAGCTCTAACATGCTTGCTCTCCAATCGTCCAAGTATGTGAATTCCATTTAAAGAAGTACAACGGCTTAATGCAACATACACTTGTCCATAATTGAATGATCTTTGCTTAAATAAATCAAAACTTATAACAACATTATCTAATGTCAATCCTTGTACTTTGTGTACAGTACATGCCCATGCTAATGTAATAGGGAATTGTACTCGTTGTATTTCAGGTGAAGATGCTTTAGCCGGTTTAACTTTGAATCTTGCTAGTATACATTCAATTGGTACAACCTTATTTTCTTTAGCAAAACTATTATTCGACCTGTCAATTAGACCTTTTCCTGCTTCGTTATCATCAAATTTTACATAGATAACTCTTGGTACTTGTGTATTTGAATTGAAATCAAACTTAATGACAGTACCCATTTGACCATTAATTAGTCTATCAGCAATATCAATATTGGATGTAAGCATCACTCTTGCATTTTCTTTGATTAAGATTTTGTAATCAAGTCCTCCTGTTTCAGATCTTCCCCTAGATAAAACTTTATCTATATCTTGTTTTGAAACACTTGCTGGATACTCATCTCTTGCTTCGAGTAAAAACACAGTTCCAGGCAATTCTTCTAACTTTCTGTTATTATGCTGATTTACAGGATCATTTTCAGCCCATATGTGAAGAGCATCTGATAAATAATTGGAATTTGATGCCTGCATTGTCCTAGACTGAATACATCTGATATCTTCATCCATTTGTGAACCAGTTCTAAATCGATTTAACAGCTCAGTAAACGCTTGATCATTTTTCTGTCTCATAATCTCCGTTAACTCAACCATTTTAAAAACATGCCATGGATGGTATAAATTATAAATATCATTATTAAAATTCTCAAACACTGGTTTTTTGCGTATTGGAGGTAGCTGAAACAGATCACCCACTGCAAGTATAGAAATTCCACCAAAGAGTTCAGAATTTGATGTACCAACAATCTCCTTTAGTCGTTGATGAATATGAAGTAAGGTAGTGTTTCCAACCATAGAAATCTCATCTATGATAATGAGTTTCAGTTCTGCTAAAGAGATCCTTAACTGTGTTCTTTTTTGGTCAACCAATGCTGGTAAATTATTGCTTGCTTCTTTTGGAATTCCTAGAGCAGTATTTATAGTTGTGCCATTAATATTAATTGCAGCAACTCCAGTTGGAGCCATTAACAGTACAGATGGTAGCTCAGGATTCACGACACTATGTCTAAACGTCTTTGTAACTGTATGATATATAGTTTTAATCAAATGACTCTTCCCTGCTCCTCCACCACCTGTAACAAAAATATGAATAGATTCTACTTTTTCAGGTTTTAGACTATTCATATTTTTCAATTTGTTTCTGCACCAAGATAGAACAATATCATATGCATAACGCTGTCTACTATTCAATGATCTAACACATTCACGCAATTTATCATCTGAAATCTCTGACGGTTGGTTATATGATATTATCATTCCTCCACATTGATCTTGATCAGAATTATTTGAGAAATCTAAATGTCCAGGCAACTGTTCATTAAATGACTCTTCTTCCATTATGTTATCTTGTATCTGTGAGTGTAAATCATCATTTTCTTGATCATTTATACAATCATAGGAATGCATAACACCCTGATTATTTCTTAAAGATTCAAGAGCTTCTGTAACAGCTTCTGCATCAGCTTCAAATATCGCTCGGTTATGTTCAACTACACTTTGAACCTCATCATCATAGAACTTTCATCCATATGTTTGATCTCTGGCAAGAAGATTACTTTCATCCCTCCATGGATAATAGAGCATAAGTAAATGATGAAAATATTTTTCTGGTTCTTTCCTCTTATTTGGTGTATGATACCTTATAACAGCCTTAATTCTTCTACATTTCATTATTTCATTTGTATCTATTAATCTTATTTCCTTTGGAAGTGACTCACCATTCGTTGAAATATGTTGAGATTCAACTATATTATCAGTGAGAACTTCTGGTTGAGCATCAGATGTCTCATGCCATTCTTTCTTATAATCCTTGTAATAGTAAGCAGCAAATTGTGCTAGACATAAATTATTTACACTAACAATAGATTTTGGTCTAAGTGTATACCGTTCAATTATATTAGACTTGAAGACATCTGTACTTTCATCATCTAGTTCGTCTAGTTCTTCTCTTGATTTTGCAACACATATCCTTTTATCTGGTAAATCTGTACTCACAAACACTGTTGCAGGAAACACTCTTCTCAACCATAATTCAGGCATGCACCTATACACACATTCTTGTGAACTTACTTCTCTAGTTGAGAGGAAAGCAGCACCAATTTTCCTAAGACCATCTTTTATGTCCATATTTGCATCTTTAGCCTCCTTTGCAGCACTCATGATAGCCTGTGAACATTCACTTTCATCTTTAGTAAAATATGAGCATACATAAGTTATACATTTGTAATGATTGAATACTGGCTGCCAGTCTACATTAGCTGCAAACCCCTTTATACCAGCTACAAAGTAATTGTTAATGAAACAACTGTCTATTGGTCGCCTCAGATACAATTCGTAACCAGAATCAGGTGAAATAGATAAAGCTGAGTAATACTCCTCTTCAGTAATGCCCACAGAACTTAAAATATTACATTCAGTTAAAGTGTTATCATAATTGGATTTACTTGGATTTAAAACATCATCTATTTTGTCTTTAACTAATCCAAGGATTTCTTTTCGTCTGTTGAGAACAATCATTTTCTTCTCTTCATCCAGCGCATCAGAAAGAGGTTCTGCTACAATTGTAGACTGTGTAAAAAACTGTCCAACATTAAATCTACATTGAATGTTTTTGTATTTTCTACAAGTCCTAGAATGAATATGCTTTTGATAAGTTCTCACTAATTCATGTAACAGTGGGTCTTCCTTCTCATTTGGAAGGTATGCCTGGACATGTTGATCAATAAAATTTATATATGCTTCTTTGTTATCATGCGTTAGTTCTGGACAATCTGAGGTCCATATCAGAGCATGTAAATGAGGAGATCCTCTCATTTGAAACTCAATACGGAGTGCATAATAAACTATCTTACCTATTGGTTTTGCATTGGAGAGTAAAACCTCAGTGAAAAAAGTTTCAACTCTGTACTGGAAATGCTTAGCAACAACAACAGGATTGAGATTCAACATTGAACATTTCTCATTGTAAGACAAAGCATCAATTTCCTCATTAGACATATTTTTGCCTTGCGTTCTTGCAATGATCTGAAACAGCTCAGACCACCTTAAATCAGCACAGGATAATGTCATAAACCATGTTGGAATTCCAAGTTGTTTTACCATGGCAACTACCTCATACATGAACTTTTGCCAATAAGGAGGTGTCCCTGGAATTTGTCTTAAAAATAAGTAGGCTTGATTTTGACAAATCAGATTCTGTAGGCTTTGCACATTCGATCTCAACTGTGAAGCTGAAACAGGTTGCCCATGAACTTTTTTAAGTGCAATATTAATACTGTCTGAAACTTTCTTTTGTTCTATTATAAATTGTGCAAAAAACAGGTATTCTGGATTAGTTGCAAATTGTCCGCTGTAATGCAACAGTCGTGCATTAAAGTACTTTACAGGTGACAATTTAATCTCTCTTTCAGCAGTATAACCAAATCTCCCTTTTGGAAACAATACAGGAAATGCAAATTCTTCACAATGCTTATCAGTAAAAAATGAGACTGGATGTTTATTCTCACCAGGTGCAATATTGTAGATTTCACTCCCTAATGATGCTTCCTCATTTTGCTCTGTAGTTGCTGGATAGTCAGATATAACAGATTGCAAGCAAGTTTCATTTGTTGATGCTCTATATTCATTTAAAGGGTCAGGTCCCTCCTCCTCCTCATCATTAGCTGCATCATTTGTACATACAATATTTTGCCCATCAACTATTCTTTTATTGTTAATATCACCTACTGAATTTTCTTCGTTTAAGTCTTCATTGTCTGCTGTAATATTTTGTTCTAATTCTGTAAGACTAGTATCAATATTATCTATATCGATTGCTATATCACTATACAATGGGTTATTAATCCTCAGCCAATTAAGAGCTTGTCTTACCAATTCTGGGCGCACAGCTTGAAAGTAAACATGGCCTCTGAATTGCAGTTTCCTTTTTAGTTTTAACATGATAATTCCAGATCTTTCAGGAGGACGTGGTAAAATTTTGCATGTCCAATCACATTGAATAGGCACATTACAAATTGCCCCCTTTATCTTTCTTTGTTGACCTTTTGGCATCACAACTATCTTTTCAAAGACTATTCTCTTTGCAATAAGAATCTGCTCTAGCTTTTCCAAAACTAACAGTTCCTGTGGTATTTCATCAATCTGTAAATTATTGTATACAGCTTGACATGGCACCTTTCCTTTAGAGAGTCTCGTGTCACAAGTTCTACAAATATACTGCTTATTATCAAATGACTTTTTTCCTGTAAACAAATGCTTTAGGCTATATTTATCACTCTCTGACTTTAAGATAAAAACTGTTTTTCTATAAAGCAGTCTATGACAAACTGAACATATATAAAATGGACCATCTCTTATTTTATTTTGAAAAATAGAAATATAATGATCAATACCATACTCTACATGTAAATCACTCTCATATTCTCTTGATTTTTTTTTGGCAACCTGTTGTTTCCTTGCTCTTTTCAATATAGTTTCTTTATCTATAGGGTCTAGCATTTTGTACCATTGCACATTTTTACACAGCTTCTTTTGTTTTTCTGTAACATCCAGAGATTTGTACCATTCTGCTCTGTCGGATAAAAGTTTTTGTTTTTCTTTAGTGTCCAGAGATTTGTACCGCCCTCCATTCCTAGATAAAACCTTTTGTTTTTCTATAGTATCTAAACCTTTGTACCATTCTGCTTTATCAGATAAAAGTTTTTCTTTTTCTGTACTGTCCAGAGATTTATACCATTCTGCTTTGTTAGACAAACATCGCCTTTTTTTACTTGGTTCCATTTCCCTATAATTATATTTTTCTCTATTTGCAATCAACTGTTTACATCCATAAGGCTTGTGTTTCCTCATTATTTTTTGCCTTAACGTATTTGATACCTCACACGAACACAGAAGAAATTTGATGCAATAATGTACTTCATTCCATCCTAATTCTTTTCTCGCTGTATCAATTATCATTTCTATAAGACATTCCACATCACAAAAATTTTTAAATATTTTCACACTTTCATCATCATTAAATGTTATTAAATAATACTTCATATTTTTAATCCGTAGATTATACTGAAAAATACAAGCCAAGCAATAATTTGAAAGCCACAATAAGAATCCAGTATTACCATACATATTATCACAAATCAATTTCTGCAGGATCAATCTGCTATTACTAGACTCAAAAGACAAGAATCCTCCCTTTTCTAACTTAAATGTGATATCAATGTCTGCATCATATATTTGCAGTCTGTTGGGAAAATCATTTATGCTAAGACGTTGTTCAGACTTTACTCGTAATTTTTCGTTGAATGTGTTACCATAGTCACATATTGCATCTAGTGTGGATTCATTCCAATAGCTACAAGGTTTAATAATTGAAAAACAAATACTATAAAAAGATATAGCACAACAGCATTTCATAAAGGAAGCAACACTTTCAATGTCATCATTGATCAAATCATTATTATTGTCATTATCATCACTTGATTGACATGCAAATGATTGTTGACATTGCACTGCTTTTATTTGAGTGATTTCAGAAACTTGAGTTTGCACTTTAGTAATATGTACTCCCCTAAGCTCTAATGAAATACCTGGACACATTGAATACAAAACTTGAAAATACTCTATTAATTTATTCAAAGTCTGTACTTCCAGAAGTACACAAGTTCCTTGAGGATGGCTCATACCAAATGAATCCTTAGCATGAGAATCAAATATTTTAAATGTACCATTTGTTGTAACATAAATACTCACAGTAATACACCCAATTGTCAAAATAAAAGAATTATAATTCTCTCTAATCAAATATTCAAAAGCATTTATCAAAGACATACAATAAACAAAATCTATTTTGCAACTTCCATGCACATTACCAGTATAACTTGAACTGTATTCAATATGGAAAGTTGTATTGAAAACTATCACTTCTGCAGGTAATTCTGCCAACATTAAATATGTTTGTCTTGATAATCTTGATAAAACAGTATACAGTTCATTTCCTACATTCATAATATTTACCAAATCTGTTGGGGAATTAATTAATTCCCTATCAAAATTATATATAAGAGCACATAGTGACATAGCTACACATTGACTACCAGCATTTGATCCAAACACTAAAACATCACCTTGACAGTAAGGAGCATGTATTGTTTTACTAGAATTAATCAGATCTTGACCACTTGATTGACATGCAAATGATCCTTGACATTGAACTGCTTTTATTTCAGTGATTTCAGAAACTTGAGTTTCCACTTTAGTAATATGTACTCCCCTAACCTCAAATGAAATACCTGGACACATTGAATACAAAACTTGAAAATACTCTATTAATTTATTCAAAGTCTGTACTTCCAGAAGTACACAAGTTCCTTGAGGATGGCCCATACCAAATGCATCCTTAGCATGAGAATCAAATATTTTAAATATACCATTTGTTGTAACATAAATACTCACAGTAATACACCCAATTGTCAAAATAAAAGAATTATAATTCTCTCTAATCAAATATTCAAAAGCACTTATCAAAGACATACAATAAGCAAAATCTATTGTGGAACTTCCATGTACATTACCAGTATAACTTGAACTATATTCAAAATGAAAAGTTGTATTGAAAACTATCACTTCTGCAGGTAATTCTGTCAACATTAAATATGTTTGTTTCGATAATCTCGATAAAGCAGTATAGAGTTCATTTCCTACATTCATAATATTTACCAAATCTGTTGACGAATTGATTAATTTCCTATCATAATTATATATAAGAGCACATAGTGACATAGCTACACATTGACTACCAGCATTTGATCCAAACACTAAAACATCACCTTGACAGTAAGGAGCATGTATTGTTTTACTAGAATCGATGGGATGTGGACCAGGGTTTTTCTCTATGTCCCTGCAAAGGTTGAACTTACAAAACGCCATCCGATGGACCAGACCTTTAAAAACATTCTTTGACAAATCGTACTGGGTATTCATGATTTCTGTATTGAATTTAAATTTCATTTTACATTTATCTGTTCCTCCACGCTTTTGAAAACGTGGTGCTACATACCACATCCTTCTCTCTCTCTTTAATTTTAAAGCGTAACTGCTATAGCTGCCAAACTCGTCTTTGCAACTAAATAATCCCCTAATAACATGATGACATGTGAATGACCTTGGTACAGTTTTAACCAAATACCTTCCAGCAAGTTTTCTCCTTTCTCTGCTTTTGCAAAATACACATCTCAGCCTTTTCTCTGTAATTCTGCTCCGTTCTCGGTAACGTCTATATCGATGCACACGCACATCACAACTAAAAGAAACACACTTTCCGCATCTATACTTTGCAATGAATTCTTTATTATCATAAACAATCACACGTACAGCTTTTTCAAATACATTACAATTATTTTCTAAACAGCTGTTCATAGTCTCTACTAATAACGTCGAATCTTGTAAGATAACAATGAATACAGCTAGTCGAACAAAACATATAACACCATTACGAATTAAAAAAATGTTTAACAACAAAAAACAAAATAACGCAACAGATAAAAAACTTATCTTCCTAATCAATAGTACAAGCATGAACCCAAGAATGAAGCTACTTGTTTGCCGTGCCAATAATTTTCTTTTATCTTCAGAGGATTCCAATCTGGCGTCAACTTTGTTTATCAAATTACTTTCGTTGTCGCTGTCATCTTCAGAGTAGTTCTCAACCAAGTACCTGCTTATTAAAGAATTAGTATTTTGACTTGCGTCATTTTCAATATTTACATCCATTTCAGTAACATTTGAGCACATTTGAGTTTCTTTCAGTTCGAGGACCGACCCATATCGAAACCGACGCTCGACATCTTTCAGTGTGGGTCTACCACGAACGGCGTGTGCATTTGTATGTGTTTTGAGCGTCCCAACAAAAAAGCTATTTAACCTACGCAACATCTTTCACTCTCCAAGCAACGCACTCCACCACAAAAGCCAGAAACCTGAACTGATTACGAAACTAACGTAAACCTTGCATATTTATAGCCACATACCTTCTATTATCTATTACCCAATCAAAACGTCGCCACGTACTTTCTATTGTATACTACCCAATCAAACAGAGCCACGTCTTTACTATTACCCATTACCCAATCAAAACTCCGCCACGTCCTTTCTATCGTACACTGTCCAATCAAACAGAGCCACGTGCTTTCTATGAAGCATTGCCCAATCAAAGCTCCGCCACGTGCCTTCTATTGTGCATTGCCCAATCAAACACCGCCACGTTTTTCTATTGTGCATTTTGCTGCACAGGAAAAAAAAAAAACTGAAATCTAACATCTTTTATAACTCGTGCCCCTACGGGCCCGAGTAATAATTTCATCTGATCGCATCACAGCAATAATGCTTGGTCTGTTAATACGCCAGAAACAAAGCAATTGGATGGTTATTAATGGCAGATCTTGCAGTTCCAATAGTGAGTTATGTTTGCCATACACCAGGGGTCATGATACACATACAAACAGTTTCAGTGGAGTTCTCGGGTATTGATAATCTCTTCGATTCTGGTATTCTATATGGCATAAGTTTGTTTTACAACAACAACAAAAAACATTAGCAAGGGCACATAACTAATAACTAATGTTGATGTCAATTGTTAATTACAGTGACAAGCAAGGTACCCAAAAAAGTGATCAAGAATAATAACTCACAAATGCCAATTTTTTAAATCAGTTGAGGAAAGGACTCTGTTACGTTTCAAATTCATAATCATGAGTAATTTGGATTGATGCTGTCTTATTTCCAGTTTTTTATTCGTTTTTTGTTCCAATTCTATTTTGCGTGGACGACGCTGTATCAACAGAAATGTGAACAGCTGAGAAAGAACTCTAATGTTAAAATAATTATGACTGAGCGCAAGTAACTTTGATTAATTTTGTTTTACAGGTTTTGTTAAACCACTTTTGTTTAGTTTTCCAGTTTGCTAATGTCATTCATTTGTTGTTCCAGTTTGGTCTGTGAAACAGTAAATTGAATGTGTTCACATGAATGATTACTGTTAGAACATTGTAATATCCATATTGTGACTACGAATTTTGAAAGATCTGTATGACAATAATTATTACCGTATCTTACGGAGTGTTTCTAGTTCTCTAATAACAATGATTAAAAAATAATAACAACAACATACAAGCTTTTCAATTCCATTTGCAATAAAGGTATAGGCTATATAATTATATATAAGTTTGTGCGGCGCCAAAGGGTATGGTTTTTAGACGTTTTGGTCTCAAAAACACCCAAGTCATGTGCTCCCACTGTAGGCATACTGCAGAAGAGTATTGTAGAGCTCCAGTGCTTCCCTCCAATCATTAGGTTTTCCAAGACCACAAACATCTGAAACATAATTCAAGTATTCTTGATAAATATTATTTGACTCACTTTCAGTGAGATATGAACGGGCATATTGCCTTTCCGCTTCAATTATGGGCAACAGGAACTGATCAGTAGCCCCATGAAGTTCTGGAAGGTGGAACAGTCATTCAGGCCTTCCGTCTACAGTGTCATGTCGAGAACCAAGAATATGGTGTGTATTCCAGTGTTCTTTTATTTCGCCTAAAATGTTCTGCAAAAGGTAAGAAAACCAAAACCACAGACATTCCTTTTCAAGGTCGGAAGTGAGATCAACTATTCTTTTGTCTACCATGTCTTTGAAAAAGTATATCCACCAATTAGAATGAGATTTCCTGAAGAAACCCCACAAGGCTTCTATGCGCTGATTCTGGGGAAATGGTACTGTGGATATCGGAATCGTCCCTGAAGAAAGACTGGATACCCGCCATAATGCCATTCTCAGTGCCCAGATCCGTGACCAGATCAACTGGATGACCCACCATACTCTTCCACAGCAGCAAGGTAATAGGCTGCCACATTGTTTGGCTGGTTATTGGATCGAGTTACATATAGCCACATGATCTTTCTACTCCACCCATCAATGCAGCCATGGATTGGGAAACCAAGTGGTTTCAGTTTATCGTAGCCATCACAATGCCACGCACAGTTTGGACCAGGGTTGCGATAGGTCCTCCTTCTTAGGCGATGACCCTTTCTTAACTCTGTGCTTTCGGGGTCGATTTCTCTAAGAAGCTGCTGCACAACGATCTGCGGTACTCTCATTCCCCCGAGTTGTAGTGTGTGCCATACCGCCCTATATCCCTGCAAACATCCATGGCCGTTGATAATCTGTTGGATGGATACCTTTACTTCATCAATGTTGTAATCTGGCCATTGTCTTTTTAGTCCGTAACGTTTTATTCGCCTTTTCAAGGTGCTTAGGCTGATTTCAATGTTATGGTTCTTCAGTAAAAACAAACGAATTTCTTTGTACTCAAAACCTCTGAAGAAATAATAACGAATAAGACCTTCTTCGTCGTCTTGTTCGAAGATCTCATCTCCTAAATCCTCTCCCATTGATTCCGCCATTTTTAACTGAATGTCTCTGCCATTTCTTTTCACTTCTGCCGTGGCATTTCACTCCCGCCGTGTTACAACTCTCGCGGTTGTGCCGTGAGTTGGCGTGGTTGTGCTGTGAGTTGGCGCGGTTGTGCCTTGACTTGGTGTATGTGCCGTGACACTTGTGGGCCACCGTAAATTGACATTCCATTCTTGAGCTCAAGGGTACGTTTTGTTTAAAGATGCACTAAAATGCCATGCGAGTTACAATGACTTTCGACGCCATTGCAGGTTTAATAATTAAATGTTCTCCCCCTCAAACCTAACAAAACACGCACAGAAGACTCCATGCACAAAGACACCACTTAGCAGGGGAGTGACAGGCAAGACTTTTCCCGACACGGAAAAAAATAAAAATTAAAATTAAAAAACCACGAAATGAAACCCAGATTCCGACTGGGTTTGGCAACCCAGTAAAAAGTAAACCTCAATCTTAAGCCTAAACTATTCATATATGGCGAACTCCAAACTGTAAACTGCTGGCCGACGTTTG
>NC_090885.1:24563821-24566321 GCF_036669925.1 Montipora capricornis | reverse complement strand
TATCTCGAAATAATACAGAAATGCCATACTCAAAATTCAATGCTGCTAGGTCCTACAGAACTAAAAGCCTTATTTCGTATACATGTACATCTTATGATTGACTGTTTATGTGGTGACTTTACTATAACAACCTGGAATCAACTTGCATTTGTTTGGAAGAGCAGTAAAGAGAAAGGCTACTATATTAACATTAGTGCACGGGCTCATACATGTACATGCAAAGGTTTAACATGGGTATTGATTATCCATGCACTGAAAAAACTTACTTGTGGATTACATTGCCAGGTTGCTACTGTTTCCAAACATTCCCTTGCCAGTGGCCTTCCGCAAGTCCTAAAATACAGTCCCAGTGTACTGTCTGCACTGAGCGGTGCCCATAGCTCTCCCTAACATACAACCCTGCTCCAAGCTTAAGGGGGTTTTCAATATAGTAATGAAGTTTAACTGTTTTGTCTCTTTCTTGGACACTGATAATGTGTGCAATGTAGTTTTTCTCATCTGCACAGGCAACAACCACAACATCATCACGTTGGGGATAAAATGGGACAATCACTGTATCACAAGAAACAGGCAGTTGATTCCGCATAAAGTCAATGACAATGAAGTGATTAGGGTTATTGTTTTACGATGCCCCTCCTCCATCCTGTTATTGAAGAAAACATAAAGGTCAAGTCGGGTTAAAAAAGGTTACTGGGATGAAAATCAGTGATACAGTAAAATAGAGTAGATTTCAGCAGATATTTTCCCTCACAGTAAGTTTTTTTGGTGGGATCTGGCTTAATTTTCACGGATCAGGTGTTTGAATTAAAACCGCGGGAAAAAGCAAATTTTAGAGAAAAACTAATTAACTCTCTTGAAATTTTCATACCGCAAGGTAAACTGAATCCCATCGAACAACTTTATTCTTGTAATAAAATCTCAAATACATGTATAGTCTACTTAGCAGTGTTATAATTCCACAAACCATTACGTCTCACCTGTTATTGAAATCCTCGTGGATAAGTCTGGCGTTCGGCGTGCCGTAAATAGTTCGCGATAGAGAGCATTCGCCGCTAATTTGGCTCAGGAAAACATTTTCCGTCTGACTCTTGCTCCCTTGGTCGCTTTCTTGTCTCTCCCCAAGCCTCTTCCCAGTTTGAGTCCATGACAGTGATGGCGTTTGGTTCAAATAAAAAATGCGTTCGCTCACTAAAATACGCTTACTTTTGCTTTATGGTTATGCGCTGGTCCAAACCACTTAATCAGCCTTTAAAATAACCATAAATAAGCAACACAGTATTATCTAAAGCTTCCACTTTAATTCCTGATTTGTCTCAATTTCTTATGGCTTCTCATTTGGCATGATATGAGCCCGCGAACGTCTTGGTCGCTAAGAGATACAGTATATTACAGAATACATGATATACCTACCTTCAGCTACGTCATAACTTCCCGCCTTCCATCGCGAAACCAGGCCTGACGTTTGGCGCCTTTTTTTTTGGTGCAAGTTGCTTCTTTGAAAGGCTAGCTAGTCACAGTCCTGAAGATTTTACTGTTTAACCGCGAGAAAACGATGGCCGACTCCACAGATGCTAAGCAGATGGAGAGCTGGGATGTAGGTGAAGTGTCTGAGTTTATAAAAAGACACTTCTCAGAGGAAACTGGAAGAAAATTTAAAGGTAATTCATCCGCGTGGTGTTCCTAACAGCAAAACTGACACGCAGTTGTCGCGTTAAATAATTCTGAGTTGTTTTAGGCTAGTTGAATGGTGTTTGCAAGTATTTTTTGTTGCCTTTTTTAGAGCAGAAAATGAAGGGATCGTTGCTGAGATTTTTTGCTTCGAATGCATCAATTGAACAGTTCGTAGCCTGTGGACTTGAAGATATTGGCTCCCAGCTGGAGTTTCAACGTTTGGTTAAGGAACACACTTGCCATGATGAAGTCAACCGGAGCACAGTAATATTAACATCGACTTCATCTCAGAGTTCAGACAGCTTTAAGTCG
Source organism: Montipora capricornis (assembly GCF_036669925.1). NCBI lineage: Eukaryota > Metazoa > Cnidaria > Anthozoa > Scleractinia > Acroporidae > Montipora > Montipora capricornis. Next base: position 24,564,338 of record NC_090885.1, on the reverse strand, counting down.
AGGTCCAGTCATGATAGTGTTAAGCCATCGAGAAATGCCCTGAGAAATATGGTTCCTTTGGACGCCAGGATTTACAAGGCTGAGTACGTAAGCTATGCTTTTATATTTTAAGCTAAGCTTCATGCAAAATCGGGTTACGTCTATTTTCAGGTTTCTCTTGCACAGTAGAAATAATTTTTACATTTGTGGCGTGTACTTGTTGAAATATTCAGTTGAGTGGGAATAAGAAGCGAAAAAATATATGTAGACTTGGAATATTTTCAGTTGATTTCGTGCGGTGTGATCACGTGACTTGTAGACTCCCTACATCATATACCCAGGGGTGTCTTCTTTATATTTTTCGTTCAGCAACCAGCAAACAAGTATGCACATACTTGTGCAAATTTGTAATAACATAAAAGTCAAATTCAGTAAGAAACAAGAATCAGGTAGCTAGTGAAGTTTAGTCAGTTGAATGGTATTAATGCAAGTTTTATTGTATGAATATTAAGGCAAATATATTTTGGCATACTGTACT
>NC_090885.1:24553821-24556321 GCF_036669925.1 Montipora capricornis | reverse complement strand
TTATGATTGGCTGGGCGTGTGAACACATAAGCCAATGAGCGGCGTTGTTGCATTTGAGAATACACGTGCTTGAATTGTCCGCCATATTTGTTTATGAATATTTCATTTGCGCGTTCATTTATGGAAAACAGAAAAAAACAAGGAAGTTTGGATTGGTTTTTCTGTAGTAAAGCGAAGCAGCCAAAATTGCAGTTAAACGAAGAACGTGATAACGTCAAAGGTAAAGGTAAAGGAAAAGGTACACGTTATTTAACGTCGGAAGTTCCTTTACTCTCTAGAGAGTACTCTCCCAGTACCCCCCTCTTTCCATCAGTGCTCCGTTTTAAGGGTATTTAAAGCTACTTAGGCTATGCTGAAAGGAAAGAAGTCGAAACAAGGATGTGAGATCCGGGATTCGAACTCAGGACCTTATGCACCAAGGCCGCGCACTAACCGACTGTGCCACCCTTGCTCAGGAACACCAGTAGAAGCTAAGAAACCGACGCAAAGAAGGTTCCAGCAATCGTGGAAAACAAAATACGCGTGGTTTAAATATGACGAGGCTAAAGATGCAATGTACTGCACTTTGTGCCAAGATAATGGCAAGAATAATTCATTCACGGCTGGAAATTCAAATTTCCGAACGAGTACACTTGAGAGGCATGTTCATAGTGACCATCGGGCAAGTATTCTCGCGAAGTCCATGGAAGGTAACCTGGTGAAGGCAGTGACATCTGCACTCAAGGGAAGAGAAAAGGCAGTTGATGTTGCTATGAAAGCTGTGTATTGGCTGTGCAAAGAAGGTATTGCAACCAGAAAATATCTTAGTTTGTTGTCTTTCCTTGAACTTTTGAACACTCCGTTCTTTCAAGATTTAAAGTGTGGTGAAAATGCTTCGTACTCCACTGATGTGATAGCAAATGAAATGCAGGATGCCATAGCTCAAGTTATAAGAGAGAGCATAACCAAGGACCTTCAAGAGTCCCCTTGTATCAGTATTCTTGTGGACGAAAGTACAGACATTAGTGTGACCAAAATGCTTGTCATTTATGCCAGGCTTGTAAAACTGGAAACCTTTAAGCCTGAAACCCGTTTTGTAACAAATGCTCATGTTGCTGATGGCACAGCTGCTACAATCACTGAGTCGATTACAAAAGCCCTAAATCAGAGAAATGTTCCTTTACAAAAAGTTACTGAATTGGGAAGTGATGGGGCATCAGTAATGACAAGTAATAAAGAAGGAGTCACTGGAAAGCTTCAGCGGTTAAATCCAAAGAACATTCACTGTATTGCTCATAGACTGCAGCTTTGTGTCTCCCAAGCCGCTAATAAAGTGAAATATTTGAAAGAGTTCCAAGACTTGCTGACCAACATATTTTACTACTTTAAGAAGTCAGCCTTACGAAATGAAAAATTGAAGGCGATGCAGGAAGTGCTTAAGGAGCCTAAGATGAAGTACAAAGAGATCCATCAGGTCAGATGGTTATCTTTTTACAAAGCTCTTGAAACTCTTTACTTAACATGGGACTCTTTGGTCACTTTCTTTGAGCAGGAAGTTGCCAACAAACAAGATAAAGGTGGCAAAATCAAAGGATACATTAAGAAGCTTACGGAATATGATTTTGTAGCTAGTATCCACATGATAAAGGATGTTATGCCAAACATCATGGAACTTACTCTAGTATTTCAGAAGAGAGATCTTGATTGCAGCATTATTGCTCCTGCTGTTCAAGCCTGCATCACTGAACTTACCAAATACAGAAATGATGAATTAAGTCCTAGAAGGAAAACCTTAATACAAAAGTTTGTTGAAGACACTGGATCACAAGGGGAGACTGAACAATCAGAACCATCAAGAGAATTACGTATCAAAAGTCACAAATTGGTTGCAAGGGGTGGACGTACACCAAGAGAGAGTTTCCAGACAATTATGTACAACTTTTTGGATGCTGTGCTGGACAATCTAAACACCAGATTCCCACAAGGTTCCAAGAATATCATCAGTGCCTTTGGTATTCTTAGCATGAGGCCTTTGTGTTTTGTTTCCACAAATGAAGTCTCAGTATGGGGAGATAAAGAATTGGATGTTTTACTAACTCAGTTTGCTAAGGAAGAAGCAGATAGCCCTGCATTAGTTAATGAGCAGGCTGCTAGGCATGAATGGTCAGTATTAAAGCCCCTTGTACTCAAGCAAAAGTACCCTCGAGACAGAATGGAAGATCTCTGGGGAATTATCAACCACTATCATGCTGACATGTTCCCTAACCTACTGAAGTTGGCATCTATAGCACTGACACTTCCAGTTCACACTTCTGACTGTGAACGAGGATTTAGTCTACAGAATTCTCTGAAGAACTGTGAGAGAAACAGACTCTCACCCAAAAGACTTGACACTCTCATGGTCATTTCATCTGAAGGTCCTCCTGTTGCTGAGTTTAACTTTGAACCAGCTATAAAGAAGTGGACGGAATCAAAGCCGAGAAGAATTTTTTTCTAAGCCATCACAATGACTCAACATGAG
>NC_090885.1:24523821-24526321 GCF_036669925.1 Montipora capricornis | reverse complement strand
TGAATATGGCTACAAGTTACCGCTTCTTCAAATTCCTCCGCCCTTAACAGCTAGAAACAATAGTTCGGCTTTGGAGCAGCCAGTTTTTCTCGAAAGTGCCATCAACGATCTCTTTATCAATGGTTGCATCACTGAAGTGTTTGAAGCTCCTATTATCATCAATCCTTTGTCCGTATCTATTCAAAAATCAAGCAAAAAGCGTTAAATATTAGACCTTTGCCACGTTAATGCACTTATCAGCAGCTTTCCCGGGGGTCGACCCCAGGGACACCCCCGGGGAATTGAAATTTCATACAACCAAAACTTTGTGAAAACCCGTGGGTAGCGGGCAAGACAAGGGTTACAAAGTCCCCACCCCCGGGCATTTGTAGATACATGATTTTTTAAACACTGTTTATGGATAAACAACAAAATACATTTGAAGTTTTTGAATTTCCTTTATTTTGTTGAACAGTTAAAACATATATATTCTCTCATTTGTTGGCTTTCCTTTTTGATATATTAACACATGGCCCATGATGCATGATTTGCTTTTCGAGTAAACACACAAAGTTCACAAATTCCACACACAATTCAATTCCACACAAAGTTCAAAGTAAACAATTATCAATTTCTGGGTGTATAGCTAAGCGTAAGAGAAAGTATTTAAACATAAAATTCCGCCATCATGACCTCTGATTCGCTCTCAGATTCGACTCTGATGGCTTGCTATATAAAATTCTACAAATTACCAGTCTACTCTCACCTTTTCAAACAAAATCTTCAAAATTGTTGGCAACCACAGATTTTCTTTTGTCTCTGTTGGCACCCCAGGCTTTGTAGATTGGCATTGTGAAAAATTTATTACCATAAGAAAAGCCAGCAATAAAGCAAAACACGGTATTTTTCATACAGCACGTGTTTTGGGCCCATAATAATCAACTTTACACAGGAAGCCTAAACACAACAAAACCCCGTGGGACAGTCCCATGGGTATCCGCATAAAGACTAAATTCCTTCCAATCCCCCCACCCCGCGTGATGAAAAAAGAACCAAAATACACCAATCACTTACTAATCCCCTATGTGCCCCAGGGGTGTCCCCGGGGTCGACTCCCGGGGAAACCGCTGATAAGTGCATAATCAGTTCCTTTAAAAATGCCGATTCAGGTGTGAGGATTTGTCTATTGTGAAAAGGATTTTGAATCCTGGAGATTTTATGTTTACTTTTGACTTAAACTCTGGTTACCATCACGTGGAAATATTCCCGGAGCACAGGAAGTATCTATCAATTGCGTGGACGTTTTCCTCAGGACACACCAGATTTTTCCAGTTTTCTGTTCTTCATTTGGCCTCAGTTCTGTGCCTTATCTATTTACTAAATTACTCAAGCCTTTAGTCAAGAAATGGACATCTGAAGCTAAGTCGATCGTGGTTTATTTGGATGATGGTCTCGGAGCCGCTGCAAGCAAAAAGAAGGCAAAGATCGCCAGTTTGCAAGTACATGCAGATCTGCTTAAGTCTGGCTTTCTGCCTAACCAGTCCAAATGCGTTTGGGAGCCCATTCAGGTTATTACTTGGCTCGGCGCCGTTCTTGTCATCCAGTTCGTAAGCTTGCCTCTGTTTGCAGAGACCCGGGACCCCCCCCCCCCTCCCCTTTCCTGGCAGGGCCTCGTTATTGTTGCATGAGAAGTGTTGTTTTGTGAAGATGGTTTGAAACGTGCAATTTGTAATAATTTACGACGCCATCTGCTAGCACCTGTTGAGAGTAGGCAATAACTACAAATAAAATTATTAAAATACGTATAACCTATAAGTAATAAAAGCTGCAGACTGAATACTCCCACTTTCGTCATTTTTCCAATGGGGGCGGTATTTTTTACTGGCTTGTCCGCAGTAATCTCGTAAAAGTTATAGGGATGATCGAAAGACATGGGAGGCGAAACAGGTAAGGGTGAAAAAAAGGGTAATTAAGAAAAAAGGAAATATCGTTATGGGCATGTACGAAAATGAATTAGAAGTAACTGACGATTGGACGTGAGTCAGCCCTTCAGTGTCCCTCTTCCACACTCTCCCGTCCAGGCCAAATTAACAGGAAAGGCCGTGACCAAATTATTTTTGACAAGTACTTTTGCAAGTTATGTCTATTAACAGTGCCAGGTACGGGGCCTTTTTCCACATGGGTAACACTTTTCACGTCTGCCAGCCTGCTAATTGCCTCATAAGTTTCTGATTGGACGCCGTTTGAGGCTGGCACGCGTGAAAAGTGTTATGCATCTCAACCGCTCGGAAGGTATGGGATTTTGATTTTCTTCGAGGGCGAGCTCCGGGACGTTTTGATGAATAAGCGAGAACTACAATGTCAAGCAGAAGCGTTAATCTTTCAGCTATTCTCCGGTGAAGTTTCAAAGCGGAGTGATTTTCTGGAGAAAAATAACCCGGTGCTGGAGCTGTTCAAAAATTAGCATCCACAATTGTCCTTCTATTGAGAAGCACAGTAAACAGTGAACTCGAAATCTTCA
>NC_090885.1:24493821-24496321 GCF_036669925.1 Montipora capricornis | reverse complement strand
GTGGGTGTTCCAACGACTTATGACAGTGATTGTATTATTGAATAAAGTATCGAATAACCTTAACGTAATCATGTCACGTTGCTGTACGTCTGAAGATATCCAGTGTGTATTCTTTTGATGTTGTAATGAATTTGCGCAACCATTTTATGAAAATTGTTGTGTGGCCTTTGGAAACACTGAATACCACTGGTAAGGAAATGAATTTTTGTAAAGTTCATGTTTTCTTAAATAAACGTTAGTTAATGTTAACGCATAGCAACGCATCATACTATTGTACGTAGCAACGCGTCGCGTCACATCGCAGGTGGTCTGAGATTTGATTACAGTAATGAAAATTGGCTTTCAAACATAGAAAACATGGATAGCGCTGTAGTTGAACAGTCATCACAAGTAGAATTAGGAGTAAGAGAAGTAAGACGTGTCTACCTTATAACGTATAGTCAAGCTGATACTACTAAAGTATCTTCTCGACAGCGTTTTGCTGAAATTGTCTTAGAGGCCTTTCAGTTACGACAAGTTTCCAACGAATCAACAGTTCAGCAATGGGCGTGTTGTCTCGAGCTCCATCAAACAGGGGGAATTCATTTCCATATGGCCATTAAACTTCGAAGACCAAGACGATGGTTGTCGGTTCGGCAGTTTATTCATACACGATACTGAATTAATGTCCATTTCTCGAATCGTCATGTGAACTATTACACTGCATGGAGTTATGTTATCAAGGAGGATAACGATGTTGTGATGTCTTCCAATCACCCTGATCTTTGGAACACACCTCTACCCGCGACAACAGCTGCTAGCGAGGCGATAGCTGCAGAAAGGAAACACGAACAAGAAATTGAAGGCCAAGAGTCCGGCGAAGAAAGCTCTGTAACAAGATCATCTTCTAAAAAGTGAAAACGACCACCGCGTCTTACCATGTTTGACGTTTCCGAAATTGCTGTCTCCAAAGGTATCAAAACATACTTGGAACTCCTTGCACTTGCCAAGAGACAGAAAATGGAAGGGAAAACAGATCTGGCACAGTTCATTGTCAACCGAGGGAAAAAAGCAGTCGAGGAAGCAATCAGGACGGGGTGGGAGATTGAAAAATCTGAGGAGACGTTAAGGCGTCAGCGAATGTCGCGTATGGAAATTCTCCAAGAAGCTTTCGAAGGAAATTGCGCAGAAAATTGTGACGGCCGTTGGTTGCATATTGCACTGAATATTCTTCAACGAAATGGCATCGCGCGAGATGATTTCTCTGCAGCTATGCGCGAACTATTGGAAAAAGGAAGAGGAAAATATCGTAATATTTTTCTCAAAGGTCCAGCCAATTGTGGAAAAACATTTCTATTAAATCCATTGACAGTTATTTATAGAACATTTTTAAACCCAGCGAGCACAACATTTGCTTGGGTTGGCGCAGAGTTAGCCGAAATAATATTTTTAAATGATTTTCGCTGGTCTGCTCAAGTGTTACCATGGCAAGATATGTTGCTATTGTTGGAGGGACAGCCAGTTCACTTTTCGGCGCCCAAGACACATTATGCGCAAGACATAGTCTTCGAGAAGGACACTCCAATTTTCTGTACTTCTAAAAGTGAAATCGTTGCAATTAAAGGGGTGTGGTAGATGATATAGAAACTCAAATGATGTCCGTAAGATGGCGTGTCTTTACCATGTATGCTCAGATACCGGAGTCGGAGCAAGTCGTTTTGAGCCCTTGCGGGAAATGTTTCGCTAAACTAATACTAGAATGAACAATGATGACATTGATTTAGTGTACCATTAAAATTTGCCTCGTTTTATTACTCTGCGTGCAGCCTTCTCCTAAATACTATACCAAAATCACTAGTAAATTACAAATGCAATATACTAAAAGCAATGAGTAAATACTTATTTTCCTTAATGAAAAAAAAAAAAAAGATTACACACCTAAGAAGTGTAGCACTTCAGTGTACATTATAATGATTTCCGCTGTATACTGTTACGCAATAAACAACGGGTTACCATTGTAACCCGATGAGTTTTTAAAAGGTTATCACAGTACTTGACTTTATCAATTTCGACGGGTTACAATGGTAACCCGTTTAAAACAGATTACAACCTTTTCTCATTCCCTCATGTGTTGATCTTGTTTTAGGCTGTACATCATTATATTAAGATACTTCAACATTACATTGCTAATTCACATTAGGAGACATCTTTATATATTAAGAAAATTTGTATCCTGTTAAATATTTAATGCGGCAACCTTTGTTATCAATAATCTGTTGAAGGCGCTGCGGCATTGAAGCGATAGTTTTGTTTATTATATTAACTGGAATACTGTAGATAGTGCGTATTACCCTGGCTTTGAAGTCTTCGAAGGTTTCTTTAGTTATTTTTAGTTGTAAGGCATCATCCTTCAGTCTTACTCTCACTAAATGAAAAAAATTCTCGATAGGGTTAAGGTCTGGACTTCTGGGAGGAATTTCAATTAGAGACATATCACAGTTACAATTCTCCATCGCTCTTT
>NC_090885.1:24471321-24483821 GCF_036669925.1 Montipora capricornis | reverse complement strand
TTATTCCTTGATTTCAGTAACAAATTCGTTTTGGTGGGCGACCAGCCCTACAAGAGAAAATTTACTCCGAGTGAAACAAATTGTTGGCGTGAAGATTGTTTAATTTTCAGCAATAATTATCTGGAAAAACGAAGTCAAACCCTAGTTGGCAAAAGTATGAACTCTTCTCTTACCCTTGAACACATTCAGGCCAAATTTTGTGGCTTTCTTTGTCTTCTGTAGCACAGCATCATTTTGTATTCTCAATATTTCCGATTCACAAATGCTGGCGAGTTTACGTCAGCCATTTTGTTTTGTTTGGATCAAAGCATTATCCACTCCGCAGCATCACCTGCCCAGAACTAGTGAAGAAATTCTGCGCTTTCTTTTCTTTTGGTTTTACTTAAAAAGCTTTTTTCTAATGGCAAGAAACAATGAAACGAAGCACGACTAGAGTTAGTGGTATTTCACCCGACGGCAATCTAGCACGTGGTGATTCAAGCATGGCGGACTCCTCACTTTACGAAGAAACTATTGAAGACAGCAAGGACGAAAAAGAAACGTCAGCAACTGAACCTAATCTTAAAGATATACACAATATTCTCAAAAGCATTCAAAGCGCGATTAGTGACATGCAAAGCACTATCGCGACGCTAGTGAAAGAAAATAACAAGCTCTCTGGCGATGTAGCGGACCTTCGACACATCGCAAAGAACAACGACAAAGTTGAAAAGCTCAAGGAAGATTTCATAAAACAAAACCAATATGTTGCCTCTTTGGAACTGAAACTTGAATATGAGAAAAAACCTTCTAAACAGCAAAGAAGCGACATCCAAGAACTTCAAGAAAGCCTTGACAAGCTTGAACAATATTCCCGTAGAAATTCTGTTGAAATTCACGGCATTCCAGAGGATATAGGCATTTCAATCGACGAAGTCGTCTGTAAAGTTGCTTCAGCAGTCGATGTTCAGATTGCACCCGAGAATATCGAGATCTCTCATCGCTTATATAGAAAGAAAGGCAAAAAACCGATCATTGCCAAGTTTCCAAATCACAAGGACAAGGCAAAGTTATATAAAGCGAGAGTTCAAATCAAGAATTTAACTCTGTCTGCCCTCTTCCCGAGCTACTCGGCAACAGGTCTAGCTGGGCAGCGAGTTTTTATCAACGAGAACTTAACGAGCTATCGAAGTGTTATGATGAAACTCGCCATTGAGAAACGGAAGGACGGGAAGATCCTAAGCACATGGTCACTGGATGGAAAGATCTTTATTAATACTTCCCCCGGTGGACCGCCGAGGCAGATGTTTTTCATTGAGCAAATCAAGGAGCTCTGATGTTTCGGTTTTTTTTCTCTTTTTCAACCATCATGTTATTGTTCAACTTCTTCATTACCTTTGGAGAAACGTAAGTTAATAGCATAATTGTATAGCTTCGCAATAGAAGAGCGAGGGCAGGTGGTGCATACATGAGTAGTCTTATGTGTAGTTACTTTATGTTGATTCTGTTGTATAGCAAAATGTTCGTTTTTTGTGTTTTTCTATTCTTGCATTACCTTGATGCGAGACTATTTTTCGTTACATGCAAATTCAAATTCCCGTTTTATTGGTATGAGTAAAGGCAAATTCCAAAGAGGTGCAAACCTTAGTACACATGCGATTGCACGATTTTTAATAGTACCACTGGGTATTAAGATTCATTGTCAGGAAAAAAAGCGACAAAATAAAAAAATAATAAAAATCGATCCAGTGCAAGGAAGACTTTGTGGCTAGCAACTTTAAAATTTTGCGCAGACTATTTATTTATTTATTCATTTTTTCCAAAAAAAACATCTTCGCTTTACATCTAATTTAGTGACAAACTAACGACATGGCTACTCAGTTTACAGCCTCTTTTTTGAATGTCAGAGGGCTAGACCAAGCACGTTAAACGAAGACAACTTTTCACATGGCTGCAAGACAATAAATTCGACATAGTATTCTTGCAGGAAACCTATTCAAGCGAATATGTAGCAAATGCATAGAAATCTGAATGGGGTGGCAAAATGTATTTCTGTCATGACACAAGTCATTTGAGAGGTGTAATGATTCTTTTCAATCCCAAATTAGATGCTCTGATCAACAGTATTGAGCCAGATAAAAACGGAAGATATTTGTTTCTTCAAACAATTATTTCTGATAACACCTTCCAATTGTGCAACATTTACAGCCCCAACAATAACTGCAAACAAAAAAACCTTTTACTCAAGCATTCTAGACGTTCTAAGATTACGTTCAGAGATTGACATTATACTCGGTGGAGATTTCAATTGTGCACTGACACCACAAGACAAACTTGGCGGGGCTGCAGTGGAAAGGAAAAACAATGTAATTAGTCAGATTACCCAATTGTGCAACTTTGTTAAAACTTCAAGATGTCTGGAGATATCAGCACCCTGACAAAGTACAATTTACACGGCGTGACAAGGCCTTTAAAGTGCAATGTAGATTGGATTATTGGTTGGTCTCTAAACAATTGTCACCCATAGTGATTAATACCGAAATAAAAAGCTCCACATTAACAGATCGTTCTGTAATGACCCTGGCACTTCAATCTAAGGGTTACTCACAAAGAGGACCCGGATTTTCGAAAATTTGTGACCCTATTTGGGAAAACCGGGCTTAATGAAAATAGCGTTGTAATGCATTTTCAATGCATTTTAAATGCGTTGATAATGCATTACAACGCATTGATAATGGTTCTCAACGCATTCGTAATGTTATTCAGTCCATTGTAAAAACGTTGACAATGTTCAACAAATGTTTAAGAATGGATGAAAAACGCGTTGCCAACGCGTTGGCAACGTTTGATACAAATTCTGCACAAAACGTTGAAAACAAAGCTAAACACATTGTCAACACAACCAATAGCGGTTTATTTACCAGCAACAAATTCAATTGAACATCAAAATTCTGCATCTGAGAGAATTTGATTTTGTTTGATTAATAAAGAGCAATTTGTCGCAACTTACATTAAAACTTTTGCGAAGCAACAGCCAATATACCCACCAGAAGTATAAACGTTGAAAAAGAAAAATGTTGGCGTGATTTGTTTGGCGCTTCGCCCCCGAGCTTGCCACTAATTAGTTCAATATTTTTTCTGTCATAAATTCTAAGTAAACTTTTCGATTTCATTGGCTTCGAAAACAAAGAGTAAGCTTCAAAGAGTCTTTGAAATGCATCAAGCTGTTCACGATTAAATGCAACCGACGGTGTAGCAATTTTCATCGTTCTTAACTCATCATCCCAAGTCACGCACATCATGCATTTGACAAACATATTTTTTTATCAATGTAGCCTAGCCTCGCTCTTGGCAAACGATTGCGTTTCAGGAAATTTCACTCCTATTTAGTATTTTAAGTATTTCTGATGACGCCTTCACTTGCTACTCAAGGGAATGGTTATTAATGGTTATTTATTTTCCCTGGTGATTTTATGCAAACATTACGAAGCAGACACTGAGGCAGACAAAGGCGCGCCACATGTAAGCTCATGTTATAGCTTGTTTTGCGCCTTTTATCTTTATGGTGTTTTATTGCAATGGTTGGCGAACTGACCGTTTTAATAACTTAACCACAAAAGGCTTTAATCTGCACTGGGGGAAAAGGAATTTTAGGAGGCCCGCAGAACAAATTTATTCTGTATCAGCAGTTCAAATTCGTGATCGCTCGTGCGCAATGTTGACATTCCTTTGTTTAATCCATGTGCCATACAAATCATGTTTGTGATGTTGCGGTATTTTGTTGCAGTTGCCAACTGAAATTCTCAGGATCAATTTATCGGCCCGATTTTTCGTATTGGTTACACATAAAGTGTTCTTTATTTTAAGTCAAATCTATTTTGGCCACAGGGTGAACTATTTACTTAGTGGAGTAGAGTGGTCAGTCAACTGAGAGTTTATAACTGAGAATGTAATATAAACTGCCCTGACCGTAAAAAAGACTTGTGAACACACAAAGCAATTTGGTCATTGGGCCAAGTCAGATGGCACTCGTTGTAAGGTAAACATTAAGAGGAGTTAAACATGTTGGGGGTACGAGCAATCTTGTGCATATGTATGACGAGATTCGCGGAATGGAAAGGAGCAGTGGTATTTGAAGCCAAAATATTATCTGTGGACTTAAATGCTTATAGTAAGATGAAAACAATGAAGTATCTGTCCTTCATTCCGGAAACAAGAGAACTTGCCGATACATCTTTGTCTGTGGAATTTCACAATTCTGCTTGTGGGAATCGTCAAGAAACTACAGGCCCGGGTTGCTCGAAGCATGGTTAGCGCTATTAAACCATCGTTAAATATCATGGAAACCTATAGGTTTTGACACCAGTAAGATACTTTAACCTTGCAGCTATTTGTATGGTGTTAGGCAACAAGTTTTAACTCATGTCAGGACACTGCATGCATGCAGATCCGAACAACCACAGTGTTGATTGATTGTACATGTTTCGTGCGTGAGTCCTTACCCGAGTTAGCAAGGTTCCTGTATTCATCCATTTTCGTTGATAACCTACGTACTGTACGGAACGCGAGTTTCGTCCGATGCCCTTCTACAATTTAGGGATGTATATTTAATTTAAAGGCTCTCTCAAACCAGTCGCCGATGGCAAAAGTATTAATTTTGACAAGGATTGGAGCCATATATTTCTATAAAAATCCTACACTGCACAGTAAATGTATACATGTATACACGTACACAATAATATCTCTTGTCAAAACGATAAACAATAAAGCGTAACACCAAAAATAATATTAAAGTTTTGCACAAAGGAACGGTTGATTTGAATTCAGTTAAATTTGAGACTAGATCGATTGTTCAAATCGAATGTCATTTGAAACACACGCATGTATCAGACAGTCCTTTTACCGCCGTAATTTCGTTCAACACCGTAAGAACTGAAGCCAAAAAGGTAAGTAACAGCAGCCATAGGATAGTTGAGTTTTACACTTAGCCGCGTTCTCTGCAAAATTACAGGAAAACTCCATGTATTTGTTGTTTCTGCTCAAATTCAAACCGATACGTACGTGCTAGAGTTGCGTAACAATTCGTTGTAAAGATTTCGTAGTAACTAATAGCAGCGGTGCTATGAATGATTCCAAACGACCCATGGCGGTTTCATTAAACGCGTTGTCAATGTTTGACAACGCATTGACAATGTTTTGAAATGATTTTGAAATGGATTTGCAACGCATTTCGGTTCCGTTGAAAAACATTGCCAACGTTTTAAAACGCAATGGAAATGCTCTTTGAAAATGCGCCTTTCAAAATGCATTACAACGAAAAAATGCTTCAACGCTATTTTCGTTAAGCCTGCTTTTCCCAAATAGGGTCACATTTAATAATTCTCTCCTGGATGATCACGACTTCGTTGAGCAACTTCACAATATGATACCTACGTACAAAAAGAAATACAACTATCTCACTGACAAAGGTCTCTACTGGGACATGATAAAAATGGAAATGAGAGGCTTCTGCGTGCAATAATCAAAAAGGAAAAATAGAGAGTGCACAAACATTGAGAGAGATCTTTCCGACCAAATTGATGTTTTAATGAAAGCACAATGTCTAAAAACAGGTCATTGGAGAACATCACTAAATTATATAGGCTAAGATCAGAACTCAATACGATCGCCGAGTACAGAACTAAGGGCGCTATCATTAGAAGTAGAACAATGTGAAAAAAGTACTAAATATTTTTTGAATCTAGAAAAACGACAAAATGCAAAAACGTATATTTCGAAACTTCAAAATCCAAGATAGTCTTAAAATAACGAATGCAGATGAAATTTTAAACTGTCAAAAGCTGTTCTATAAAAACCTTTACTCGGCTGTACCCTTGCCAACTAAATTCCCAGTGAACTTGGAATTCCTAGGAATTCCTAGGAATTCCTAAGAATTCCAAAGATTTCCAAGACATGCAAATTAGAGCAAATGCACAACCTTGGAATTATTTGGAATATCTGGGAATTATAAAAATGCTACTTAGAATTACTGGGAATTTCTAGGAATTGTTGGGAATTTCTGAGAATTTCTGAGAATGCTCAATCTGAAGGCTTATGAGCTTGAAGACAGGACTTGGAATTCTTGGGAATCTATGGGAATCAGAATTTTGTTACTGACAGAGAGAAATTGCCTGAGAAACTTAATAGAACGGCCTAGTACACTTCTAAAGTCTTAATGTAAATTTACTAAGTATATTACCCCAAACATAGCCCAGCAATCCCACGAACAAACCAATACCAAAAGAACTAAAAGTATAACCAATGTAATTCAAGAACTATGATGTTATAGTGAGGACACTTCGACCGTGAACACTTGATTTTTTGTACATTTTTTAAAGATTCAAAGAAGAAGAAGAGTATGGCAAGGTTGATAACACATTTAGGCATTAACTGTTAGTGCAATATTTTGACACCAAAAGTTGTGGGGTATACATGTAGTATAAGCTATAACAAAATTAAATTGTGTTTATTTTAACAACTTCAACACCTAAGTGAAACTTCAATTTTTCAAGTGTAAATACACCCTTTGTTGTGTTGGGATTTTACTATTTAGAATACATTGTACTCCATCCTAATGTTTTTTATGCTTGCAATGTCTCCAATTGCTTTAGCCACACACTCCATTGAAATTTGGCAGGCGTACGAGGCATGGTTGGTCAGAGTTCCCTTCCAAATAGAACACCTTTTCTTTAATTTCAGCAACTTCTGCCAGTTGAAGTTCAGTTTCATTGCTAGAAGACCATAAAATTATTATACATGACATTAGACAACCCTTGATCATGAATAATAAATACAATATAAATACACAAAAGATTTTTTAATACAGTGAATAGTGCACTAATTTCATAAAGCAATGATCAAAAGCATATTACATAAGAATGAAAATAAAACATAAAAATACATTTCAACAATAATATTCAAAATCCTATTTGAATAAAAAGTTGAAATTACAATTTAAAATAATTCATGATGGAGTAAAAGAAAGCCCAAAATATTGAGTTTTCAACAAACACTTGAATATACTAAATTTATCCTCTTTCTGAATGTTGGTTGGTAAAAATTTGTTTCACAGTTTATATAATTATTATGTGCAAGCTCGTATAGTTTTAGAGACTTTTTTTAGAGTTAGGTCTTCAACTGAAATATTTGTTTATTGTTAACAGAAGTGAACTTATTTATTGTACTTGCGTGACTCTGATAAATAAGTATTGAGGTTAATGGAGTACCTTTGAGACTTCATTCGTAGAATGTGACAACCAGCATCATCAAAGAAGAATGGGTTGTCCAGGCTGGGCTCTATTACTTTATATACCACAAGTATTCTTCCTGACACCTTGTTCCAAATAAAGAAATTTATGTCTCCCACTATCCCACTTGACAGCAAGACCACAGAGGCATTTCTCTTGATCATCCGAGTGTATTCCCGACTGAAAAAAACCTGCCCATTCCTCACAATTCTCAAGACTTTGAAGTTGTCAGGTCCACACTTGCAAAGGACTTCATTCACCAAATGTACTGGAAGCCCTGCCAGCTTTTTTGCTCCTCCAGCAACCTGACAATCCTTAGCATCTTTAAGGTTCTTCAACCTGTAAACAAGTTAATTAATAAATTAATCATGTCATAATACCCATGAAGAGTTCAGATGTAGATTAAGCCATTATCTACCTTGCTGTGAAGCAGTCACCAGGAATATATTTCAGAGGCCTAACTGTTTAGCATTCTGAGCCCCTCTCAAATGAGTTATTTGACAAGACATGATTTCACATTGCCTCTTTTCTCAAATTAGCATATTTCTATACTTTCAAATTGTCATGGAAACCTGTCATAAGTTTGGAAGTAGCCTGTGATGGACTAGCTTCCCATCCAGCTGGGGAGACAAACAATACTCAAGTCCCTTCATTGTTGCAGAAATGGAAGTTAAGAACCAAACTGCTAAGTTACAATGGCTTATGTAGAGACTTTAATTCAGCATAGAGACCATTATTAAATGCTTCTGCAAGTAAAATATCATATCATTATTTCTAATTGCTTGTTAAAAACTAGAGAGCAATACAATTAAAACCCAATCATGGTTGATATACCCTCTTTTCGTGATCAGCATTCTTGTTATAAACTCCTTGGTTGCTCCAGCTGTGATTAGCTCAACATCACTCATAAGACGGCTCTGGGCATGCAACATCCAAATCAGCTGAGATTATAAACAACATTGTGTCAGTCAATAATTTAGAAAAAAAAGTCTCTCCTTTACTGTGTAATTTTTCATTGTATGTCACTCTGTGGTAAAAATTTTTATTATTAAAACAAAAAATGTCAAAAGATGGACCTATTAAGCTTAATTTGACAAGGTCATAATTAAAGGAGAAAAAAGAAGTATTTTCAGGCACGCAAAAAGTAAATGTATAACCTTGAGGTAAGCAGGTGAGTCCATGCCAAAGTGAATTTTAAATTGCTTATACAATCACAGTACTGTTAAGTAAGGCAAGCACATAACATAATTGACTATTTGATTTATAAGCAAAGTGAATATTTGAAATGTAAGTTGTATTTATATGGCACATACTGGCTATTGTTTAACTAAAGAATATGAATGGCATTTTTTACCTGTCTACAAACATTCCCAGTGCCGTGGCAAAAATCCATGAGTGTCCCATTCATATCTTCGAAGCCAAAGGTGGACCAAGCCCAAAGTGGCCCCCAGCCTTCAACATAGTCAACCAGGTGGGCACCTGCGTTGTGCACGTTGAGACCACAACTTCCATTTCCTACAAATGATGATTACATTTATATTAATTAAGGACTTCTAAGGAACAGAGCAACATGTTTTGCAGTTGTTTTAGATTTTTCACATGCCTTCAGAAACCGGTCTGACATTTGTCCCTTTGATTTAGCTTTCATCTTGAGCGACTGCGTGCATCTCATCTTAAGGAAATCATATTTATTGACTATGAACAGTGTACACACAAAAATACACACTATGACATTTACAAGTTCTTCAAATGACCAAATAGTTCTTTGCAACCTTTACTACAGCTATGACGAGACTCATGAGGCCGATGGAAAAGAAATCTTTTTAATCAACAAAGTTAAAAAGAAGTACAACTGTGAATTTGAGTTGTGGCACCTGGTCATCGCACAAGTAAACTATATAGTTCATTGTGAGCATTATTTATGACAACCACAAGATTTGACAATAAAAATCTGCGATAAAATATTATAAAACAACATGGCACGACGTTTCGACGTTTCCAGAACGTCATTATCAAGTAAAAATGAAGTAATGAAATAAAGTATATATATATATATATATAGTGAAGATATGAATAAATTAAAAGGCATTAAAAGTTAAAGAAAGAGTTTGGCCCTAATGGAGTCCACAAGATAAAGTTAACTTAAACCTTACTGAACAATATCAGGGACATGTAACGATGTTCACTTGTACAGGGAAGTACATGTAGTGGCCTTGGACATAATCTCAATTACCTCTGATTTAAATCATGAAATTTCATAGGAATTATGGGCACATGCTATGCACTTTAGCATTTGTTAGCTGAGATATACGTGTACATGAAGCCTATCATTATAAGGAAGATGGAAGTGAAATGCACTTCATACCATAGAGAGCCTGAAAGTCCTTGTAGAATCTGTCTAGTAGATCTCTTGCTCGCTTCAACTGGCTTGGAGTGATTTCACTACCAAGAAGTATATAAATTGCTTCTGAGAAGCGGGCAAAATGTTGGAGGTATTTATCTGGCAGATAACCAACCAAACATGGCAAAGCATAATAAAGAAGCCACGACTGCAACTCGGAGGCTAGAAAAACAAAAGACAAGTCATACATTTTCTGTGAAAGGCACCGCATAAATACCAGTTAATAATGCAACGTTTTCAAGTGGTACACCATGGAAATACCATGAGTCAGTTGAATTTTCTCAGTTATGTATACACAAAGTGAGTGTGTATACCAAGAAAATACAAGTGGCAAGTGGGATATTCCATGGTATAGGTCCACAAGATAGAATTGCATTTTGAACTAGTTTATACCATGCCATAGAAAAAAAATGTGGCCAACACAATCAATGCAACACACAGTACGCTCATCACAATGGGAAGGTTGGGTGTTAAAAACCGTCAAATATACAACGGCTTTCTGTATTACAATTGGCTGTATTTCCTATTGCAGGGTATAAAAGTTAATACTGTGGCTTTATGACTTCTACAATTGTAATTGCAGCCGTACCTTTAAAGTTCTTGAAATGTTTCTCCAGGTCTCTTGGAAGTCGGGCTAATACATCTGGGGGTCGCATTTGAAGTATGCGTTTGTTAATCTTTTTTATCTACAAGTGCATAAAAGATTATGTATCTTAAAAAAAGTCTTGACATTTCCCTTGACAAAATATTGACTGTGAATGGAAATCACTTGTAGGATATTAAAAAAAAAAAAAAAAAAAACCTTCAAAGGCAGGTGACATCAAACAATCCTGCAACTTACATGTACCAAATTGTACTCAAAGCATTTAAAGTCGTCTGTTAAGTGCGTCTCAACGACACACTTAAAACAAGACATGAAAGTCGTCAGACGTTAAATGCGTCTGTCTTATTTCTCGTTTTTATACTAGACGTTAAAGTTGTCTTGAGACGACTTTAACGTCTCTAGCATAAAAACGGCCATTTTTTAAAAGTACTCACAATATGTACATGTACATCCAACATTCACAATTATATGCAAAACAAGAGCAAAAAATTTGTATCTTAAAATAAAGTCTTGACATTTGCTCTGACTAAAATTTGACTGTAAACTGAAATCAATTGTGGGATATTGAAAAAAAAAAAGCAACATTTAAAAGCAAAAGCATTGAATTTCTAGTATAAATATCCAACAAATAATTCTTTTTATTCCCTAATCAAATCATACCTGGCCACCAATAAAAGTTCCTTCTTATGGTTGGTTGAAGAGAACCATTTGTACAGAAGAGTCTTTGTTACACCCAACAAACATCCATGCATGTAGTCAGGAACCATCCCAAGAACAATGTCAAACCAGGGCATTAGGGCCAAGCAGGAGACATCAAACAATCCTGCAACCTACATGTAACAAATTGTACTCAAAGCTAGGTGAATGGCTGCCATAAACAACATTTAAATTTTACGTAAATTTAAACTTAACATCACATTTATTTTTTATAAGTACTCATAATATGTACATCTAATGTTCACAATTATATGCAAAGCAAGAGTAAAGTGCATGCTAGAATACTTGTAAAATATGCTAGTCATAATAAGAAAAAACAGACTTATAAACAGAAACAGCTTGCTAGTATGCAAATAAGATCATGTCCCATGGTACTCTTGTTTTTCTTTGGTACCAAAGGTTGAATGAGATAAATAATTATTTTTGGGGTAAAAATAATGGTTTAAGTAAATTTTCATGAATGGCTAAAACATAATATGCTCTATCCATACAAGATTCCAAACTAAAGTTACAGTAGTCACCTTTTTTTGGCTCTGATTTGCTTTAATACCATTTTCCAAAAATGTTGTCATAGTCCTGTTGGGAGCCCTCTCAGTTGCAGGCCTGTATGGGTAACATCGGGTATGCCCCTTTCCTTGGGCAGCTACAAATCCACTTTCCTCACATGTCAGACAACCACCCTCACCATTATGTTGAGTCATATATAAAAGGTATGCCTTCCCTTGTAAATCAGTTGAGCCAAGCAGTACAGCAGCTTTGACATTTACTGTTGAAGGTTCTTGTGGCAACTCAATGGTTACTCCTAAAATGGAAAGTGAAAAATGTACCCTAGGTGAATACGTGAATTAATGTACTGTAATGGACTTTTATCACTATTGAGCAGTACCTGCAAAATTGAGATACAATTATTTACATAACATTAACATATTTTATTCACACTCGATGACCTGGAGCTTGTTAGGCTCCTGGCTTAGGTAGCTAATGAGTCCAGTTTAAATTACAACAATACCATGTAGATTAAACTATAACAATAAGAGCACTTGAATTAACACTTAGATTGCCATAGGATGCTTTAAATACTGTTTGAAGGCATGTCTCAAACACCCACCTTCCTTGTACAGTTTGTTCATTTGAGTGGCAAATGGCTCAAAGAATGCATTGAATGGTGGTTTTCCCTTCCCTGCCAAATACCCCATAGCATCATATTTGTCTTTGAAAACCTACGATGTAAAAAAGTTAAATAAGTAAAAAGAAACATTTCTTCTTGGTTCATACAATAAAAAAGAATTGTCTTTTGATGAGGCTCCACTCAAATATAGTTTTAGGTAACTTAGGATATAAGGTATATTAAATATTTACGTTTTCAGTAAATGATAGATGTCAATAATTTTTCTACCTGTCTGGAGATGGAAGTTCATTGATAGCTAAAAACACAGGCCAAAGGGATACGCTTGAGGAGGAATATAAAGGGGCACCATCTGTGTTGAAGATGAAACTTATGTTGGATATATCA
>NC_090885.1:24466321-24468821 GCF_036669925.1 Montipora capricornis | reverse complement strand
ACTGAAGGGTCAACGAAGAAGATGAGTTGGACGGTGAAGACAAGTTTGAATTTTTCGTGAGGTCATATTTGGTCGACTTTGGTACTGGAACACTGGGATCATCAAGGTATTTCTTATACTTTCGTTTGCTATATTCCACTATTAGAGAACAAAGAGATCAAATAAAGACTTAATGAAAATAACTTTAAAACCCCTTGAATGCAAGAACTGTTCGAAAGTATGGATCAATTTCTTCTTTTGCCGTGGACAGAACTTAAGTGACTTTCGATCCTTTGTTTCCTCGACAACGATCGGCAACAAATCGAGCATCTAAAAGATGTTCCATTCTCGTGGATTTATCTCTGTATAGAGTAGGTTTCCCGCACAATTACCAACACAACTTGGATCCATCCTCGAGACCATCTCACATGGATCGTCCAGGACGCCACGCGTATTGATTTATTGATACTGCAATCGGTTTAATCCAGCGGATTCTCTCATGTGAAACCAATCACAGTCACGAAGCATGATTTCACGTGACTTTGGCGCCTTTTTCCAATCTTCTCGGTTGGTCGCTTGTGCGTGGAAGAGCGTGGAATACTCGATGTTAACTTAAGCATAAACTTGCTTTCTTCAATCTGCAATTAACTTAAGATGGTTTTCATTGTTGTGCAATGGGTAAACGAAAATAGCGTAAGTGTCGTTAATGAAAAAAAAGTTGTTGGCGAGAACGTCGAACTTAAAGAAGGCAGTACGGTAGATGTATCGGCGGGTATTAGTAAAGGAAGGATTGCCATTTACAAGGCGGAAATTTTGAAGTATGCGGTAAGTGCTAAGTAGTACATATATCTTAAACTCTTTAATGGTTGAGGCTTTAAGCTGCACTTGTCCAGTCACTGAAATTCAAAACATTGAAAGCATCACATGCACGTAAATGCGGCAGCCGCCATTGCGGCCCGGATTACGGTGAGAAATCAATCCTTTGTACGCAGCACAAGTCCGTTTAGCCTTTCTCCGTTTTTAAGTGAAAACAATTTTGTTTCGATTACCCTTTTAAATCTTCTCTTTAGACTCCCGGTCGAATTTTCTTAAAACTAATAGAACTTTCAAACCGAGATGATTTTAAGTTTAACAGAGCGTGAGCTTTAGATGGTCGTTTAAATCGGCTCACAGACCAAAGTCCACGTTCCAAAAAATCTAAAGCGGCCTTTCTTCAATTACCTGGCGGTGTAAAACAGGGCTACATTGCGGGAGTTTCAAAGCTAATTGAGAAATTTTATCCACTTAAAGTTGCTTAATTAAGTCTTTTTTTTTCTTCTATTGTTAGGAACAAAGGCAAAGGCTCTGGAGTTTGAGGCAGTTTGGTTAAGAAAGTTGCTGACGCTCACGGTGATGTCAACGGTAAAGTTTCAATTTTTGATGTTTACAGACTCACTTGTAAAAATAAAATAATGCAACATACAACTACATTTATAATCAGAAGCAATTTTATTATTTTCCCAGGTAATAAAAGCAGTAAAAGAAAACGGAACCCATCCCAGAAAGTGAGGGAAAATGTATTGGAGCAAGGTAAATTAAAGAAAAGCATAAGAATGTAAACCAGTTTCACAAAAATACTATTTTGATTCAATCAAAGTGCATTTAACAAATCTCATATTAATTTCAGTATACTCATTCAATCGAATGAAATAAAACCTAAAACCACTTGAACAATAAAATGTTGTTCAGTTGGGTTTGACTGCTGCATGTTTGATTGGCTACCCTGGGCATTAACTGGTTACAAGTTCTTTTATTTTGTGTTCCTAAATTGTATTAATGGCTAACCGCTTGGCTTGTCTCAAATTGACCTAATGTAGATAATAGCGAGGACAGAGAGGAGGCAGAGACATCCAGAAATCAAGGGAAGGGTGATAACGGTAAGTTTTTTACCCATTATTTTTTTCATGCTGTTGTTTTTACTTTTAAAAATATAGATAGGACCCTCCTCATGCTCTGATTGGTTAAAAGTCCATGTTTTATCAGAGTGTTTTATTGTTTTTCATTAACCTCTATATCATAAAGCAAATGAAGGAGTCAAAGCCGTGTATTACACTGTGACAAAACACTCCGGACATTTGTGAACACTCAAGAAGTGTAGAAAACATGAGCCGCAGGCTCGTGTTTTCTACTCAACAAATAGATTCCATGTTGCCGTGCGTCTGTTCAGTAATAGATCGCAGATGACGTCAAAATGTGGTAAGAACAAAAAAGTGGCACACGAGGCGATAGCCGAGTGTGTCACTGATGTTCTTTCCACATTTTGACGTCTTCTGTGATCTACTACTGAACAGACCCACAGCAACATGGAATCTATTTGTTTTATATAATAAAGAATTAAACTTTATTCGCATAAAAGCTGATGGTGACGTCAATCGTGCGTCTGTCCTCTAATAGATCATAGGCAAGAACCAATCAAAATCCGTCAATAACGTGGGTTATTATATTAGACTATAACAGTATAAATACTTATACATGGCTTAGG
>NC_090885.1:24453511-24466221 GCF_036669925.1 Montipora capricornis | reverse complement strand
TAAAAAAATAGCAATGTTACATCTCTTTGCGGCCATTTATTTTTCTGTCAAAAATATAGTGGTACAAACCTCAAAACAGATTGGAAGAAGGAACATGTTTGTAGCAGCCATCTTTCTGGGCGCGAAAAAAATGTTAATAACAATGGAAATCCAGTTTTCCCGTGGCCAAACACGCTACAATACAGTGTATTTTGATATCGAACAAGCGCACAAGAAAATTCTACCTTTGGTCACGCAAACTGTGAAGGCTACTAGAACACCATGGATACACAGCAGGAGTTGTGCTGGTCTGTCAAACCCATTTTACACACATTTTACAGAAAATTGACATTTTTACAAGCCTCCTTTGAGTTTTAATGTGCAACCGAAAAAAATCGTGGGTAACCAAAAAAACAAAACTGGTTGCCCAAAGGGCAAATTGGTATGAAAGTAAGTGTCTAACACTGATTTTCCAATGTACTCTTTTCTCACTCACAGGCCCCAGCTGTGGTTGATATGTTGCTGGCACACATTGGCGTGGTTTCGCAAGGTATAGAGTTATAGATTACTGGTACAATGTACAAACATCGATATTATTCCTGGTGTACCACCATAAAATGATTGTTTCAGTGAGACTTCAACTCTTGCAAATCAGTGATCAGTTGTGATCCCTTTTGCTGGTTTTTCTTGGCATGGCACCACATTTATACCTGACTTTATCAATTTTGCAGCTTGGTTACCTAACTTTTAAGATCCTGCACTTCACTTAGGGATCATATTGCAAAGTTGTTTAGCTTTTTCCCTTTTCTTCAGGGTCCCTCAAGAAATAAAATTAGCTCATTCTCAAAACTAGAAGGTGTGATTTGATGTGTTAACCCATTGGTGCCTCAAAAACCCTAGGATATCCCCAGTTAACTAGTAAAATCGTCTGGCATTAGACAGAGGACAATCTGTCAAGTGTCACTTCCAGGGGTCAATGGGTTAATTTACGACTAAATACAATGTAGTTGTACGTGAATTTGTCAAAAAAGCCTGCTTCGAAATTCTTGATGCAATTGTGTATACATGTATGGCAGTAATAACATTCCTTTTGGAACTTGCAATTTTTGTTTGTCTAATCCTGAAAACAACTTCTCAGTAGTGAGCAAAATCCATTTTTAAGCCTCAAAAAATGGGGGTTGACATGATTACTGTATACCGTGTACATGAGGTTGACTTTGCTCAGGTACTTGCTAGTCGTTATTTTCTTTCAGTGACATGTTTTTTGAAGTCCCAGTTACTGCAAATTTTTTAGTGTCCCAAAGCTGTTGTGGGGTCAGCTAGTAGGGACCCACATTAATTTTTTATCAAAGTCACCAGACGGGCAAGTACGGTGTATGAGTTCACTCTTGCTCCTTTTGAAGCGTAATGATGGTGGCCTTTTACCTGACACATACTTACATCTCATTAGTGTCAAAAGGTAGCTAATAAGCGTCTCTATAGAAGGACTCATCCAATGATGAGGACACTTGCCAGGTGGTGACATGTTGGGTCAATGAACTGTAGCTTTTTTAAGTTACTTTCAATTCCAAACCTGAGTAGCTACAAACTATGACTGTGTATATTCCTGTTCGTTTTTCACAGAGTTGCATGGATTAAAAGAACTGCACGAGCAGTGGTACTTACAACAGGATATGGATAGAGACTTTATTCAAGTGAGTAAGGGTTATTAAATCTAAGGTCACACTCTTCAGACTATTACACAACTGGGATACATGGAAGATCTATAGGTGTCAGAACTACAATGTGTTCATTTTTCAGTGTGAAAAACTGTATACAAGATTCAGCCTGGACATTTTTGTCCATTGGTACTGTGTCCCTGGCAATTCTGTGTTCTGAATACTTGTTTTGTAAAAGTCTTTCCCACTTAATTAATTTAATGGTGTATAACTTAAACAAAATTGAATGATTCAAAAAGAATGCTCCCAAAGTTATTACAAGGGAGCAGTAGTCAGGGGGTTCTTTCCTATGGTAAAAGCAGCTGATAAATCTGCCAGTCTGTGGGATGGGAAGTTGCATTGCTAAAACTCCCAACTATGGATGCAGTGCCTCACACCTTTTTGTTTCCTGGTTGTCAATATAGATCTGACTTCTTATCTGTTCTGTCTTGGGCATACTTTGAAGGAGATTGTACAATAACATACACTGGGTTGGAAAATAGTTGTGTGGTAGTTTTCTGAGGTCTCTTTGCCACAACTTAATTGTGAATACTCTTTGTTTGTCCCTCCAAATTTTGCATAAGCATTGTTTCCAATTTCTCTTGGGACTTGCAGTGGTCCCAAGAGAAAACAAAAACAGTGCTTATGCAAAATTTGGAGGGACAAAAAATAGTATTATGGTATTCTGGCTATTTGTATTTATTTGTACTCGATTCTGCACAGTCTTCCGGTATTATTGGAAATTTCACTAATTCTTGTTAACCTTCAATGGCGTCGAAAGTCATCGTCACGTGAATGGCATTTTATTGGATCTTTAAACAAAATATACCCTCTTGGAGCTCAAGAATGGAACATCCATTGGATGAACAAGACAGGCGGTGAAAAATGAACCCCAAAATCAGCAAAAATTTGTGACACTGATGAATAATAAAGTAGCTGGTATTTCCAAAATGATGGAATTACCTGGTGATAAATAACCTCGTCTTGGAGAGTAAATTTTTGTCTTTGCAGAAACAATGGTCAACCTCAAGAGTTTGGCAATTGTGAACTTTGTGTTGAATTCGCAAATTTCTTGTCAAACGTTATAATACTTGAAAGAAAAAGAAAACTAACAAAAACAAAAACCCGGTATCTTGCCATCATTTGACACACATGCTTCACTGTTTCGTGGTAACTTGATCACGGCGCCCGCTGAATTTTGCGATTTACTTGTGCAGCCAAAGGTACCATAACAAAATTGGACATTGTAGAAATCTCCGAAATGTTTTTCGCTTATGGTAACCAATTATATTCGCAGTTCAAAATTAATCTTGTTTTCATGTCGTAAATTTTTTTACTGATGGCAAAATATTTTATTCTCGATCAACCGTCCTGAAAACTTCCTTCTGCTCTTCCTAAAAACTGTGTATCAATATTTATTTGCTTTTGCAATGCATGCCTATTTTTTCTAAAGATGACAAGAATTTTTTCTTTCTGACAAATAATAATAGGGTGGTATCCAGGTTTTTAACCTCAGAAAAAGATCTGTTTCGTCGTATGAACTTGTGAGCCAAAGGGCCTTTGCTAGTACGACTTCTAGATGACCCCTTTAAATGGTCTTAATGACCCCGACTTGAAAAAATTGCCTGAAATGCTGGAGTTCAATTCCACCCAACTCAGCCCCTTCTGTTTTTGAGTAACACATACCACAGGCAACCCAGTGTACTCTCATGGAGTGTGTAGTTCTCAATATCAAATAAACTTGTTGATTTTTGTTTGATTTTGGGACAGATAATTTGGTTAAGATTAGTTGGTAGTTGCACAAGCTCTATACACATGATAATTGTGGCAAGGAATCATCAATAAATCATTAGGCTCGTAAATGAGCTCACCTCAATTAAGTGGATGGCAATTGCAGGGGTTGCCGTCTTAGCTTGATTGGCTGACCGAGAATTTTTTCTACTTTTGTTAACAGTTCTGGAAGGAAAGCATAAGTGAGGATGAGGTTCAAAAAATTCTCACTGGTAGTGAAGGTAGGAGAGCAGTTTCTACAAAATGTCAGTTTGGGGGTTTCCACTAGGATCAGAGGTTTCATTGGAAGCCATTCACCGGTGGCATACTGCTGCCTGTGATGTCAGAAATTTGCCTCTCACCCGCTGACACCGCTAGCTACTCTGCCTTCATTTTCACTCAAACCCTTGTAAAATGCAAGAGTGACTGCCATTTACATTGATTAGCCCAAACCTTATGGAAACCCCTGTAGGATATATTAACCTACATGTAGGTTTCAACATTTCAAAACTATTTTGGTTATATTAATGTTGTGTTTTTCAGAGAAAGACGTAACAAGTGGAGAGACACTTTTTCATCCTGCGAGAAGAAAAGCTGGAGCAAGGGCTGCAGAATGCCAGAGAATTTCACAGGTGCTGGCTGGCTGTCTTGCTTTAAAAATAATACCTTTTATGTATTGATGTGAAAAGATAATTTCTTCCATGTAGTATTGACCATATTAATAATGTACTTTTTGGTTTCATTTTGTTTACCTCGTTTTTGCCTTTATTTAACTGAAAATCTACTTTGTAATAATTCCCTTAGTGTACCTGTAAATAGACAGGCCTGGGATTGTTTGTTCTTTTGTATTTTACACCAGCCTGTTAGCGAATTGTAAGAAAGAAATAGTCACTATACATGTATGGTTAATTGTATGAAAGTTTTAAAATAATTTACGTTTGCAAGGCTACAGTTTAGGACAGGTATAATATAGATGCATCCAGATTCATTTTAGAACTCTCTGCATGTACTCTGGTCCATCTGTTTCATCTGATGTGACAGGTGTAAACTGTGGAGAAAGAGAAAGTGGTGGTGTTTCTTTTGGATGTTGGAAATGACATTGAAATATCTCCTCTCTGCACCACTACATGATAACTGAATTCTGTTATCCTTGTAAACGTCAAAGGTGTTTTACTACTGCAGATCTTTCTGCAGCACAACATCTTGAAAAAATAACACTTCAGCACAATTGTGCAAACTACGTTAACCATTGGTGTGAGTAGTTTGCATGTTTATTTGCTTTTCTTTGGAGGTTGCCAAACTACAGTGCTGTATAGTGTACCTTGCCTAATCTCTTTAAATCTCCCTGTGCAAACAATGTTAAGAGTTTTCCGTTATAAGATCACATCAAAAGGGTAACCTTGGCAAATTTCCCAGCATTGTTTTCCTTGACAAATCTTGGCGTGTTTCTGCAGAGGTGTTAACTTGATATGAATTAGGTCTTAGCTTTAACCTTGAAATCTCTTTTCAGGTTGGCATGATCATCCATAACTTCTCTTTTGATGACACAAATGCCAGTGTTCTTGCAAGTCATCCTCTTTGTTTGAGGTTTGTTTTGTGACATATTTCTTTATGCCAATGGACCACTTGTTGTTTTCCATTGGTACACTTCAACAGTACAAGATGCATGATTTCTCTCTTTTCAAGAAAAGAAGCTTTTGGACTCCAGGAATTCCTCATCCCATATCTTCCTGTTGTAGGATATGTGTAGTATTATTAGCAGTGATCACCACTTTCCGTACTAAGGAAAAATGTGTATGGATTGCCCACAGAAAACTTTGGTTTCCATTTGTTCACCAAGGTCATGTGCATTTTTGCAGGATTAGAACACAGGGTCACCCAACCAGCCATTTTTTCAAAATTCATCAAAGTATATCATGGCCATAAAATAGCCTTTTTGGAGCAATTTCTCTACCTGCTGGGAATTTTTATCTGTTTCGCACTCCCGGTTGAAACACCAGAAATTCTGTTTGCTAGCAGGTAGCAAGCATAATAACAACAATTGAAATGCATGATTTCTCTCTTTTCAAGAAAAGAAGCTTTTGGACTCCAGGAATTCCTCATCCCATATCTTCCTGTTGTAGGATATGTGTAGTATTATTAGCAGTGATCACCACTTTCCGTACTAAGGAAAAATGTGTATGGATTGCCCACAGAAAACTTTGGTTTCCATTTGTTCACCAAGGTCATGTGCATTTTTGCAGGATTAGAACACAGGGTCACCCAACCAGCCATTTTTTCAAAATTCATCAAAGTATATCATGGCCATAAAATAGCCTTTTTGGAGCAATTTCTCTACCTGCTGGGAATTTTTATCTGTTTCGCACTCCCGGTTGAAACACCAGAAATTCTGTTTGCTAGCAGGTAGCAAGCATAATAACAACAATTGAAATGCATCATACGCCAAAATGGGCGGGCATGCCAACACAACTGGTATTTATCCTTCAGTGGGGGTGGGAGAAGCTCTCTTTATCCAGCTAGCAGATACACACCTGTGGCACACCTCTGTTTGGTGCCCCTGTAGAACAGGGATGACAAAAAAAAATTGGGATCAAACGAGTTGATAGAAGTAATCAGACTTATGGTCTGATGAAGAGTAATTCTCAAAACATCATCTTCCTTTTAAGCTTCTCTGGGCTCCCTTGCCTGTAAATGTTACAATAAAAAAAATATATATTATATATACTGTATATGCTATTTACAAGGTAATTTTTGTGAAATTAAAATGTTAAAACCAAACATTTTTGGCTGTTTGCCATCATCAGGGTTAAAAATGACCGTCCACACTCAACCATGCATATATATCTTGTGTAATTCGCATTGGGAAAAGTTTGGAAACATAAGAAATAACTTGTTTGTTTAGACTGGGGCGGAATTGTTGGATCATTAGCCCCTTGACGACCCTACGTCTATGGAATGTTTGTGCTGAAGAGAAACGCAGGATCGTCGAGGGGCTAATGATCCAACAATTCCGCCCCGGTCTGAACAAACAAAATACATAAAATACAGTAGCAGGGAAAGGGGTAAGAAAAACATTATTAGAAGTTACACAGTTATCGCCATCATCGTCATTATATAATAATATCACCTTTATCATTATTATTGGTGCTATTGAAGTAGCAGCTGATTTCTCCCTTGGCTCCAATTCAGGTTCCTTGTACTCTGCATCTGCAGTGACTATGGATTTCTTCAAAGAATGGCTTGGGGAACACTCTCAAACCTATCAGAAAAGGTGAACAGTATGAATAAGTAAAAATAGAGGTCTTAAAATGACTGGCAGCTTGAAATTATTTTGGGGTGAATGTCAGCCCTAGTCCTTGCCATGTAGTGTGATTTGAAAAGAAAATGTATGCTCCTTTCTTCAACCATTTGCAGTAATTCATGTCTTTTTTTGTCATTGTGGCACAGATGATACTGGAGCCCATAGAGTCCTCAACCACCCAGATGTTTTTGCAGATGCTGCATTTCTTCTTAGATCATAAAGACCGTTACCATGTTGTTAATGGTGAGTTCAGAATTAATTTTAAGGGATTACCCAGTATTTTCCGTGGAAAAATCAAGAAACAATGCTAAAACTACAGAATGTACATTGTACATTGTTCATTATTGATATGAATGGAACACATATGCTGCTAAGTGCAAAGTTACATATCCCATCCTCAACCCACACCCATGAAGTTTTTTTTTCTCTTTGTGGAACTGTAGAAATGTTTGCAGCCACGCATGTCTGAACTTTCCATCTAGGATCTCAGAAGATGAATTCCTGCAGGATTTTATTAAATCTTCAATTATATTAGTGACACAGTTTACATACATGTAGTGCTGGTTGCATCACAAAGGAAAGCTAGAGTTCTGTGTACAATGTTTGTGCCAGTATCAAAATGTGGCTAGAATCTTAAGGCGGAGACCCAAAAGTTCAGTCCCTTGCTGATTACTGAATCAGATTTAATATTATCATAATGGTCCTTCTTGCAAAGAATACTGAAAGGAAATCTTACTTTGGATGAAAATTAAAGTTATTGCCTTGTATTTACAAAATAATAGGTTGTCAGATTTTCTGTAGCAGTACTTTGTCAAAAGGGGGGCTACCAAAATACTGGCTGGCTATTGATCACAAGAGGTACAGTCATACCAATGTCAAATTTCTTAATTTACACCATGAATTCCTTTTTTGTTTCCAGCCATGAGTGTCTTGGGCAAGCTCTGTACACTAGAAGGAAATGATGAAATTTTTGAAGCTGGCCTGGAACTTGAAGCTTATCATTCACTTATCAAAGTCCTGATTGTGAATGATGTTCAGGTATAGTGATTAAAAGCAAACAAGCAGTAGGAATTCTTTTGTAGTTCTGTTTTTTGTTTTGTTTTTTGAGGTCAGTATAGGGAAGGAAAAAACACAGGGCCATGTTTTGCAAGAAATTAATAATAGCATACAAAAAATGGCTTTTAAATTCAATGGAAAGATAGTTGGGCTGTCAATCCTCAACTTGCCATTCACTCAAAGCTTCATGCATGTAAACCTTTGGTTTTGTGGTTCCAATTTGGGTGAAGTGGACGGCTATTCCTCTCTTTTGTCCCTGCTGCCATCCTTTTTGTTCCTTACATCTGTGTGGGAGCTATAGTGATTTTAGGGCAGGATGTGAGATGTTGGAGAATTTTTCAACTGGTTGTTCTTTTGTTTCAGTTGGTGTTGTCTTCACTAGAATCGCTGTATAATCTATCAGGGATTGGACAGGTTACATCACAACACATTGCAGAAGTTCATCGCAGTATAGGTAGATGGCATGTCACTGAATAAGTGCTTTGTTCTTTAAGTTTAGCAAGCAATCTTGTCCCCAGAGTCCGCTTTTCTTTTTGTCAGCACCAAGAACACGGACTCTGGCAGACTTCTGGCTTGTCTATGCACGCCAAGAAACTTCACTGCGACTGAGCATAAATTGGAAGTGGCCAGGGTCCACGTTCTCGGTCCTGACCCAAAGAAAAGTGGACTCGGGGGACAGGATTGTAATCATCATGCTTGTGACCTTACATGTTAACCCATTCACACCTAGAGTATCCCAAATCAGCGAGTAAAATTGTCTGATGTTTGCCAGAGTAAAATGTTTAACCCTTTCAGCCCCGTGGGGTTCCCCATTGACGAGTAAAATCGCCTGGTGTTAGACAGAGTAAAATCTATAAGTGGCACTATTGGGAGTAAAATGTTTAAGTCTCACTCTCAGGCAGGGAAGGGTTAATTGAGAGGATTAAGAGGTTTATTAGGAGGCAGTGCGGCCCAGTGGTTAGGGCGATTGCCTTGAGATCCGGGGATCCCGGGTTCAAGACCCGCTCTGACCACTTGTTGAATTTTTTCCTGGTAGTCCCTGGTTCAATTTCCCAGCTGCACTTGTAAATAGTCAACTGGTTTGCCTCCGGCCAGTTGGGATTCTTAACAGTAGTTGTTCTGTTCCGTCGTGTCATTGTGTTTCATTGGCCCTGAAAAGCCCCTATGGGGAGCAGTCAATTAAGTATATATTGTATTGTATTATTGTAAGACAAACAGAGGATATTATGCTAAGATGCAGGTTTGGTACAAAAGCAAAATTAATCATAATTAAGTAAAGTAGGATTGTCCGGGTGAGTGTAGTCCTGAGAAGGACTGTTTGAGATGATGTTGACTGACATTTTGGCAACCTGAGCGGAAGTCATCTTCAGAGTCAAGTGATTTGTGTACTATCAGTAGATACTGTAAGAACTCTGGTCATAGATGTGATTGGTCAACTTATTGGTCGACTGTCAGTTGAGCCTAGATGTAATTGACTGGGAAGACTAAACAGAAATTGGTGCGTTTTGATCCGTCTATAGGTCTAAGGTCTGTATGTGTATCGTAGAATACATTGGGCAGCTGTGATAGAGTAAATCATTGTGTTGTTTGCCTGTATATGCCGTCAATGAATCGTTTGTAGGATGCGCGAAGTTGTAGGCAGCGGTTTATTGGTGCTCTGTTCTAAACCAGCTTTCCAGTAGGATCTGTTGGTAGTAGTTAGTGCTGTAGGTAACACATGCAGCAGGGTCCCAGTCGATTCTGTGGTTTGTCTGTAGATGGTGTTCAGCAATGTTATTGTTGATGTCACCGTTCCTCGTTGAGGAATGCGAAAAATGCCCTGTTTTGATAGATAGGTCATCATAACGAGATGTAGCCTCATCTATTCATCCGTCGAAAATCATAAAAATAATATGCTAGAGTGAAGGTTTCTGTGCATAGAGATATAGGAGTGGGATTTACAGATAATGGCATGTTTCTGGGGATGTTGTAAACAGTAGAGTTAATCCTCAACAAGCATTTTCGCAAGCGCTACTTGTTGTAACCACTTCCGGAAGTCAGGACACAAGGAAAGAAAAATTACATTGTTACATTGTGATTTTTTTCATTTATCATATTTTGTATATTGTAAGAAGAGCAAGTGATTCATGTCTTAAAAAATAGGGGTCACCGATGATCTAAATGAGTAAAATTGATGCGATGTTGCGGAGCTCTTGGAAAATTTAGTTTGTCATGATTTTGCATGACCTGTCGGGGAAGGACTGGAACCCAAGACAGGATCGATCGATGAAAGGTTTTTGTTTAAAAAAAAACTTTCTTGAGCATAGCAATGAAGTTTCAAGCAGGCGTTATCTTTATTTCGTTAGTGTTTTGTATTATCTCATCTTTTGGAGTGTGATTTTTGTGAAATATAATCTCTGACGACTGTTTCCTCATAGGTCCGCACTATTTAAGTGGATTAGTGCGCGAAGATAATTCTGCTCTATTTTCATGAAAGTACGGGAAAAGAACTTCAAAAGCATGCATTTATTTTGAACTAAGAAGTTCGTAACGTAATAAAATCATTTTAAAAAACCAACCCCATTAAATTTAGGCAATGTTGGTGACTAAAACTAACCTTCCTTGAGTTTTCAAAACTTTCAACCACAACTCGATTACAGTCAACTCTTTCTTAATGGACACCTCTGTAAGACGGACACTTGTATAAGAGGGACACCTGGTGCTGGTCCCGGTCATTTCATAGTCATTTTACTGTAACCAAACTCTCTATAAGGCGGACACCTCCATAAGACAGACAACGGACACCTGTGAGGTGCTGAATGTGACCGCAAAGTTCGATTTAGGGAAGAAAACACAGACCTTGAATAGACAGCTCTTATCTTGTCGCCGGAATACATACAGTTCAAGTTAAAATTAAATCAGTCATTGAAAAAATAACGTGGAGGTGACAACCGAATTGTATTGTAATCTTAAACAGGTAGGTTTCGTTCAAGTAAATAACTTAAAACAAACTTTCACTGTACACAGGTTCAGCATTATTAGTTTAAAATTCCTGGGGTTATGTTACATCGACTCTCTATAAGCCGGACACCTCTCTAAGACGGACAGCTGAGGCTGGTCCGTCCGTCTTAAAGAAGAGAGTTGACTGTAGCAACCTTTTCCAGTCTCTCGGTCCTTTCCCTTTGATGTTTCATGATGAATTGGAAATAAATGTGGCATTCTTTAGCTGACCTGGAAATTTTCACCGGCGTTTTTGTCGCCATAAGATCTTAACTAATGATTGAAGTAATGCATGACATATTACAGTCGTGTTACCTGCACAGTAAAAGTTGCGCACAAACAATAGACCTTTTCTGCTTGTACATTTTGTTTTCCCGATACAGATCATGTGATAATACTCAGGAGGTTTGGTCTTTTGTTTTGTTCATTAAAATGAGGGCATGCAAGCATGAATATGCCTGCATACACTTTTTAATGAACAAAACAAAGGACCAAGCCTCCTGAGTATTATCACATGATCTGTATTGGGAAAACAAAATGTACAAGCCGAAAAGGTCTATTAGCGCGTACGTCCTTAAGGTCATGCATGCATAAATTCCGTTACACACGTAGGTAGTAAAAATTTCAATCACAAAAGCTAGATAAGTTAAAGGTATATAATAATTCCAGTAACAAAGCATTTTTTTCTTCTTTTTTTTTTATCTTTACAGTCCTGTGACATTTTAGTTTTCTGACCGCATTAACTAACTAAAATCATTTTCATAAATCAATCTTATTTGTATGTGCTCACATTCAATAGAAGCAATTTTAGTTACAATCATTTATGGTGGGAAGTGGAAATGAAAGAGTTGTAATATTCTTGAAATCATCACTGTTCTATCGTGCTTGATTGATAAAATTGATTTCAGAGGAGGCTTGGGTTGCTAGCTCGTAGAGCAGATGAGGGTGACTTGAAGCTCCCTTTTTCTGTGAATTCAGTCTGAGAACCCAGTAATTCAAAGAAGGGAAGTGGTGTGTGTCTTGGGATGGCCTTTTGAGCTTTTCTGATTACCTTTGGCGGAAAATCAAAACAGACATGCATGTTGTATGTCTGGCATGGCAGTATCAAGCCAATTGCTTTGTGACAGGCGCGTGGCTAATTATTATTATATAATCTGACTACGATGAAAACAACACTCAAGTGAATTTTAAACATGGCCTGCCAGAGGCATCCCATGTAAAAATATGTAAATCATGGCATAACTGTAAATTTTATTGGCAAAAAGAATTAACATGGTTCTACCTTGTAGATATTTTGGTGTGTTTGATGGCTATGGATGCTGAGTCATTTGGTCCAGAAGCCTTGTCAGAGGTGCAAATCTATGAGAAGAGGATACCAGCTTCCCATTCATCAACACCTAAACCACAGCCAACCCCTGTTCCAGGTTGTTATCAATCAATCAATGTTTTTAACTCATTCACACCTAAAGCGCCCCCAATAATAATATTATTATTAATGAAGTGTAAAATTGGCTGGCAATAGACAGCTTTATCAGGGCTCCAATAACTGATATCAGGTACAGATGGCATCTGAATGGGCTACTTCTGGTATGAATAATGAAGGTTTCTTTCCGTAAGAGTGTCACTCTGAGGTTTAAGATAAAATATTGACAGTCAACTCTTAATTACTTAAGCCTTCCAATAAAATAGCTGAAAAGTTTGAGTTATTTGCAATTCAGTTACCTTAGTTGATAGCAAATGGCGGGAATACATGACATTATATTTTTGTTCATACACTGTCAGTTACAACACAAATATAAGGTGTAGTGAAAAGGGAGCTTGATATTGTTTTAAATCAGAGCATAACACAATATGAAACAAATCAGAGTAAAGTACCAGAAGATTAGAAACTGCTATCAAAAAGACATGAAAGACTCACCTGTATTCAT
>NC_090885.1:24423511-24448511 GCF_036669925.1 Montipora capricornis | reverse complement strand
TGTCATTTATCGTGCTAGTGTTTGTCTTTTCTCAGGAAATGAGGCAGGTGACAGCAGATGCTGTGCGTCAGCAGAGCCTTTCAAGCGTTGACCCCAGGCAGATGGTTGGGAGGCAAGTAAAAAGGACTGCTTTTGCATCAGACAAGGGGCAGCCTTTGAAAGGCTTCCCATTAGTACAGCAACCAAGCCTTGATGGGGTGAACATAGTAACCAACCAGAATCCACATTCTTTTGGTCATCAAAACCCATCACAGCCATCAAAAAGAGTACCGTTAACTCCTCAGATCGTTGAGCTACCAAGAGAGAAACTTCAACAGCAAAGTGCTTATCCTGTGGAAGGAGGCCAACAGATGCCTCAGACAGTGCCCTTACCACCTGACCAAAGAGTAGCACCCCAACTCTCTTCTGCTGGCATGATTCCAAGTCAGATATCAAAATCTCCGCTTCCCCCTCAAAGGCCTATACAGCCATCCCTTGCTCAACCATCTCAGACACCACCTCCAACAGGTTTTCTGCCAAGAGCAACTACACCACCTCGGACAGGTTTTGTGCCAAGAGCAACTACTCCAGTGGAAACAAAATTATATCAGTCAACTGCTATTTACAGACAGCCTGCTCCTGCATATTCTCAGCAGCAAAACCAAAGACCTGCGCCACCAGCATATAGCAGTCGGTCTGCATACCACAGCTCTTACCCACCTTTAGCTCCCAAGCCTGCGCCAGGAGCGAATGTTCAATTAGCTCAAGCTAGGAATCACGTTCCCTCTGGCAGTACAGTCCTGAGTGGGAGATACCCTAGTTCCTCATTAGCTCCACGTTCTCCAATGTTACGACAAAACTCCCAGCCACAAACACTTCCAAACATACCACCTAGTACACTTCAGTCTCCATCTGTAGCAAGTGGACAGCTGAATGCAAGTTCGCAGCACGTCTTGCCAGGTGGATTTGCTACTAAAAGTATTAGACCAAAAGTCGCCCAAGATATCAGGCAGCCGAGGAAAGATCCTTTGAAAGGGTAAATTGTTAATCACTGTTTTTTTGCGTTACACGAGAGCCATTCTTACGTAAGCTGTGTTAAAAAAACATATCCTACCTCCATTGACAAGACAGGATTCAATTTGCTTTGTCTAAAGCAATTTCCCATGTTGTCTCCCTCATAAAATATCATCAGTTGTGAATTTGGCTAAAAAACTAATATACAATTAATGTATAGTCCCGAGGGAAACAGTTAGCTTTATTTTCCCGTGACTCCTGGTGTTTCCTGAGACGAAGTCGAGGGAAAACATCAGGACTCGAGGGAAAACAAAACTAACTAGATTCCCGTGGGACCAGACATTAAGTGCATTGTTATATATGTAGAATTTTCCGTCAACAATCGCAGCAAAACATCCGGAGCGGGCAACAACTGTGGAATTGTATCCCGATCGGGATACATTTGAATTTGAATCACAATGCTCGTTTTGTTGAGTGAAAGGCTAGGTATATAACAATGATGCTTGTCTTTGTTCCCTACGACAGGCCAATACCAGAAGGCATTGTTCTCATAGCCCAAGAAGAAAGAGCAGCAGATGTTGTTTCTGGAGGTCTAATAGAAGGTTCAGAAGAGCAAAAGATTATAGTTATAGAAAACAAAAATAGAACAGAAATAAGTGCTCAAGGAAAGGCAGCAAACCATTCAACCTCGCGGTTAGCTCAGGATATTACTATTGGCCAAGACAGTCTAGGTGAAATTTGCACATCACACATGGATGAAAATGTTCGAAAACCGTTAGGGAGACTGCCATCTGTGGGGCAGAGAGATTTGACCATACATAGTGCAACAACAGTTCTTCCAGCCAGTAATGGCAATTTGAAAAGAGAACTATGCATGCATACGGTAGTTGATTCAAGTGTGGAAAATGAAAATTGCCAAAAAGACATGGACGCTTGTGGTCCCGTGAAAAGACCAAGGCTCGACAAAAGAATGTCATCTCTGGAAAGTGAACTTGATAATTCGTCAACACCCTCTAGAACTGTTAGCCCAACTCCGCTTGTGAATGGTGATATAAAAGGAGATGTAAGAAATAAACTTGTGGATAGAATCTTAGACAGAGACCTTCATCTGCCTCTAAATGGGGTTTGTGGAATTGACACTTCTGACCTGGATCTTCTAGCTTCTGATGGAGAGAGACTGAGCAGTAGCAAGGCTTCCTCGCCAGATTTGTTTGGAAGTGAAACAAATTCTGATTTTGGGAAATACCTAGAGGAAAGTGATACTGATACTGGGCTATTTAGTGACATTTTACAAGGAGACCTAAGGATTGATCCAATAGAGAACGGGGCTGAGGGTGCTTATCCATTGACATCCAAGGGGCGAGCTACATCAACTGGGCCTTCTAATGATTGTGGAGGTGTACAAAATGACAAAAGAATTGTATCGGGCTTCGCGGAGCAACAAGCAAAAGTCCCAATTTCTCCTTCAATCAGACCAGAACCACAGAGACCAACTGAAGGGGCATTACCGAACCAGTACAATCCTGGGTTAAGTAGGAATCCAGGGGCAGTAAATGTTTCATGGAACTCTACCAACACCGTGATCCACGGACCAAAAGCTGGATATGAGCATCAAAAAACAGCCACTGGAATCCAACAGAGGATGCCTGAATACCTACAACATGGAAATCAAGCAATAAATTGGACAAATGTCGAGAATAAAAGTGGCGTGGACCCTCAAGGACCAGCTGTGCAAAAACCTGTTTTTCAACACCAAAGCATTGCGCTGAATCCTCAGCAAGGGATTTCGGTTCAGGGCTCATCCCCAATTCATCTGCCTGGCTTACAACAGACTATAGTACCGGGGTCTCGGATTTCTGGTGCTGTCAATAATACAGTATCTATAACTCGAGGATCAGGTGCACAGCTTCCTTCAGCAGCACCTCCTCCCTATCCAGGAGGACAACAAACACCTGCAATTCAGACATCGCTAACTAGGGTAAATGCAGATGTAAGTAGGGACATGCAAGCTGCATCCTGGCCTCAGAATGGTGTTCAGCAGAAACAGGTCCTCTTATCACAACAGGCCGACCCCAGAGTCCACTCTTTGCATCAGAAGGAAGCTTGTATAAGTGGGTTTCAGGATGGTTTGCAGCACAACTCGGTCCAAGGCTCAAAGGTGCCCTCTGGGCCTCAAAGTGCATCGGGCTGGCAAGCTCAGTATCCTAACTTGGGGACTAACAGTAGTCCCAATCCCGATGCTGCCATGTGCAATTCTACTTCGGTACCACAGGGTCGGCAACCATCTGCTACAATGCCTCCACAATATCAGAGTCCCTCTGTACCTCCAGTTGGGAAGACTGCTGTGCCCACTCCAGTTCCTCAAGTGGGCTCACTTGAGTTAGCACCCACTAGCAGAAATGAAAACCCAGCAGATGCGACCGTTCCTCAAGTGGTATCATTCAGACCATATAGATGTCGTTGGGCCTCATGTTATAGGTAATTTACTGTATACGCATAAAGTTTAAGGACCCCCCTCGCTCTTAAGCAATTAAAATAACAAAAATCGTGGTACAGTAACTGCAAATGTAAAATTGCGAGAAAAAGTATTGACTTGCAGGCGTTCCCCAATCTAATTTGTGAGTTCACTATAGTGTTTTTACGTGACGTCACGGCGCCCATGTTTAATCCTCTGGGAAATGAGCTCTATTATCATGAAAGCGTTTCCTTTTGTTTCAGTGGAAAAACAAGGTTACTGATCACGTGAGTGAAAACACACTATAGGCCTCAGTTGGTGTTTCTTTTAACCCACTAGCTACAGTCCCTCTCTTCTGCACATGAGGTTTTTCTTCCTTCAACAAATGACGGATCATGAGATTTAATTATAACAATGTAATTTATCAATGCTATGTGGTGATATCTTTTGCTAACCAAAGTTGTAACTTGTTTTCTGACCAGTTCATTTGATACAAGCAAAAGTTTGTTTTCTCATGTGGTGAATGAACATGTTCCTCGAGACAGCTTGGTCATGGCTTGTATGTGGGAAGGCTGCCCACATGTGCGTCGCTCGCGGTCCTCTCTTCTGTTTCACCTGCAGGTAAGTCATTTGTTCAGTTTCTCTAAGAACGCGGATAAATGGTAGCAGTTCTCTCGGAGTTGATTGAACTGACTGTTTTTCTTTGCGTAGCAAAAGCACAGTGAACCTTCACCAGTTCCCAGTGCAGTGCCACCGCAGCAACCACCCGCTCAACAGCAACTACCTCCACCGCCGCAGGCTCCAGTCTCTAATCCGCCTTCGTCATATGTACCGGCTTATCACTTTTTAGCTCGTATGTTGCAGTCAATGCAGGTAAACCAAAAGAAATAAAGACAAATTCAGTACCTTGTTTGTTACTTGAAGCAGTAATAAATGCCATTTTCTCTGCTCTTTTTTCCATCCCAAATTTCAACCCCTCATTTCAGTTCCTTTGATTTCTGGGTGCCACCTGTCAAACTTTGTGCTCACGGCGGGTTTACTAATATTGAACCTAATCTCAATAGACCATTTGCGAATTCTCACGGCTGGACTGGATCTAACATGAAATGGAGGCTAATGCTGGCAAATCTTTTCACACACAAATTTATTTGGCCGCATTAGCCTCCATTTCATGCTAGATCCAGCCCAGCCGTGAGAATTCGAAATTGATCTCATACACCTTACCTCACAATTACATGGATTCTAGTAATCCAAGGAAAATACTTTAAAGGGGTTTTACTAGGATCGGCTGTCCATGATAAATTTATATCGGTTTTCGAAACCACTGTCAAAAATTCCGCGACTCTTTAGAGAATTCCACCATTTCTATGCATACTGAATTCTGGGCGACAAGAAATACCCTCAGTGCATTTATGTCAAGTAACTATCACATTCTTTTTAGATGTTGTCTTTTCGTTACAAACACAGTATTTTTAATGGTAAAATAACGCGACACTACTCGTAGTGTTTATCGATTTATTTTCGTTTGTGTGTAGGGAGAAGAGGAGTCTCCACTCACGAAGTCAGTAAGATTAACTGCAGCTCTTGTTCTAAGAAATTTAGCCCAGTATTCCTCGTTGGCCAGGAGGTAAGTCTAGTCTTTGACAAGCGTTTTGGTAATCGTTGTGCAAGGTTCAACCAATGCATTGCTGCATGTCACTTATCGTTTCGCCATCGCGTTCATCTCTTAGCGACCTTGAGTCTGTTGATGCCCAGATCATATCATTGCTACAAAAATGCCACATAGGAGCGTTCTGTCGAAAGGGAAGAACAACAGACCATGATATATGTAACCATTAGTGAAATACTTGAGACGAGGAAGCCATTAAAAATGACCCGTTTTTATTAATTTGTTATTTTGCAGTATGTTGAAACGTCACGAGCGCAAGCTGTCACTTGTTGCAATGTCAAACTCGGAAGCTGCTCATGCAATCGCTGCTTGCCTTTCTGAGCTTTCTCCGCACAGAAAATCCTCGTCTAATGACATGGACTCGTCCGTTTGGGCTATTAACAGGTAATAGTACCAGAATACACCTGAAAAATACGGACAACTCTGTTACTTTGGATCATCAACCCTCTACTTTTCGACGATTCGTTACGAAAGCGAGGAGAGAAGTCACAAAAAAAAAACAGCTTTTAACTGGTCAGTCGTGAAGTGCATTTGCAACAATTGGAGAGGTGTTGCGGGGCTTTCGTATAACTTATTTTATTTGCTTAACCAACCTCGTTAAAGATTTCGAACGTTTCAGGCACATGACGCGGGTTTGCATTACGTCTTCAAACGTCAGTTGAGTCATTTTCGAGTCCACTGCGGTTTCTCGGTTTTCAAAGCAAAAATAGAATCAAATGTTTATGACGGCAACTTATACATTTTCATGATAGGGAGCTTAAGCAACGACAACGGCGACGGGAAAGAGAACGTCACAAATTTGCATATTTAGTGGGTAAAAACAATAGCTTTACACGCCCTGCACGTGCGTTTTTCACTTTTGTCCATTTCGTTGCCGTCGTTAGCAAAACAACAACGTGAAATAGCCAAGTTTATGGGTTTATGAAGAACGTCAGCACTTGAGAAAAAATTTTCATTTTCTCCCCGAAATTGAGTGCCGTTCCGACTGGTGTCATTTTTGAGAAATAACCACACCCTTGTCATATTAAAAACGCTGAAATAGTCACGAGGCGATTAAAATAACGCAAATTTATATTTTGAGGTGACGTTCTCGTTGCTGTCGCCGTTGTCATTGCTTAAGCTCCCTAATAATCGAGCGGTTTTCAATTGAGTGTCGTAAAACAAATAATACCAAAGTAATTACTTCGACCAATCACAGCAGGTGTAAGCAGCGCCGCGAACCAATCCAAATTCGTAGCCATTCCATGTAACTTACCCAAAGCGCGGGAAAAATCGCGCGTGCAAGTAGTGATTGGTTTTGGCTTTCCTTTTCATTGGTTGGTAAATTGGAGCGATGTTTTTAAACCAGTCACCAAGATTAGCAACTGCAATCGCGTAATTACCTTCTACAGTCGTTTGGAAACTGCTCTAATAAAAAAAAGCAACTTTTAAAGCGGAATAAAGTCTTCAGTTGATGAGACAATAGAGAAGGCCGAACTAAGCTCGGAAATGCCTCGCAGATCTAATTTCAGTGATGATACGGACCGGAGTGGAGAAGGTGACAACTATTTTGCTTTGAAATCTAAAATTAGGTACGATTTAATTGAGCAGAATATTTACGCTGGAGTGAGAGCAATGATTATACACAATTGATTAATATAAACTATTTTGTACCATAGCCTTGTTACATAAAAAGAAACCATGTTTTTGAATCGTTTCTACCTAGGCCGAATTCCCTTTTGTGAACAGTTATTAACAAGGAATATTAAGTTTGTTGGGTTGTTAGTCTGATTCCATGCTAAATTGCGGCACGGAAGACTATTTCTCCCTTTTCCTTGGGAAGCGTTAATTCGCGAACTCTTGTCATGATGCGTTGGATCGAGTTGCTTCACAAACCATTTAGGTCTCAGTGTGGAATCTGTAGTTCTTATCAAAAAAGCAGTTACATATGTTTGTATATAATCATTTGTCTTATTTATACGTGTTAATATGTTGTACATATACAGATTATAAAACTTTTTCTCTTGTTACCGACCCATTTCTCTTAGCGCAAAATATTTAATTACCACAAATTCGATGTGGTGTCGATTCTTAAGTCGTTCTTTTCATCCCTCTTCTTTAGATAAACTGTCACCTCCACTACTCCTCAATAAAATTTTTTGTACCATGGCGGTTTTTTAATGTCTTGTTATAGAAATAGCTGTCTGCTTGTGTATCCAATTGCCTCATCCTTTATCTTCGCCCCCTTTTTATTTCGAGAAGAACTACGTACCCAGTTTTTACTCGTCCTTTCCTCCACCTTGATCGTCTCGCCAATCCCAGCGAGATCTGGTACGAGATGAAAAATTTGCTGATATGTGGACAGTTCCGTTAGCTGCGCAGGCGAGAGAGGAACAGCCTCGGCATAAAAAAAAAAGATAAACGAGAATGGTCAGAGGCTACTCGACTACTAGAGGCTACTATCATAGAAGCTATACATTTACAACAACGCTACTGGGTCCAAAGTTAGAGGAGTTAGTTCATGCTCTCTACGACTTTCCCGACTACGGTGCCGAAGCAAAGTGAATCGTTATGAAGAGCGACATCCACAGTAGCCAATTTGCCAATTCTTCCGTTTCAAAGCGAAACAGCGCAAGCCTGAAAAACACATGACATCTGCGAAACCGCTCTTCCAGTTGATCTATGAAGCCAAATGGGATATGGTCGGTTTGTGAGTTCGTCGTAAACCCCTAAGGGATGTGGGTGAAGAAACTCCAAATGAAAGACAAAATCTGATCATGCTTCTTTCCGCGTTTAAAATGCCTTTCATATAAAATAATCT
This sequence comes from Montipora capricornis, assembly GCF_036669925.1. Lineage (NCBI taxonomy): Eukaryota > Metazoa > Cnidaria > Anthozoa > Scleractinia > Acroporidae > Montipora > Montipora capricornis. The sequence goes on along the minus strand of NC_090885.1, from coordinate 24,440,594 downwards.
TTAATTGAGAAATGCCATACCAATTTGTGCTTCAAACTCACTTTGAAACGGAGGCAACGGCAATTCTGAGATGGGCAATTCAACCGTTTCTAATTGGGCCATTCGGAACTGGTTCAGTGCTTTCTTTGCACCGATTTATGGAGTGTATCTTGAACCGCATAAGCAACGTAACGTTCTTTAGCCATATTAGCCCCCTACTCAGACGTTCTTAGGGCTTCGTCACGCGTACTTCCCCCACTAACGTCTGCTGAAACGAAAAAACCACATCCGTTGGTGGATTACGGACCAATAAATAATAATGAGTCTCCCTAGTCGTCGTCACAAAGTACAACAACGATGCAGCTCAACATGGTCGAACCGAAAGCATACTATGGCGGCTCTGGCAGCCGCTATACGGTCCATGCATGACCTTGGAGCGCAGCATACAGCCATCTGGAATCAACCGTTTTCCAGTTTTGCGTAAACTCTTGTTTGTATGGCATTCTTTCGCAGCATGTGATTGGCTATAGACAACACAATTAGTCGATGCTGATTGGTTTCTTTAAATAGTGGCCAAACAGCCGTTGAGCTAGCCTGCGCTCGCAGACGTATTTCCGGTTGTCGCTTCTCTCCGCCCTCCGCTCTCTCTTCTCTTCGGGCGGAGAGAAGCGACAACCTGACACGTCTGCGTGCGCAGGCTACCGTTGAACAGAGTGGTTTTTCGTTTCAGCAGACGTTAGTGGGGAAGGAATGGTATGGTATGGTATGGTAACTTTATTTATACACGGTAAATCCTTCAACAAAGGTTATAAAAAGAAAAAAGATAATAATTTAACTGAACTTATCCCTAGCTAAACTAACTAACCTAAAATACTTTTAACTATACATACTAAAAGCTGCTTTACAAGGATGCCGTGTTTAAACTCATTCAAAACTGTGTGACGTAGATTAAATTTAAAGTCACGAAAAGATTTTGCTGCACGATGGTCACTGGATTGGCTGTTCCACAACCCGGCTCCGCTGTAAGAGAAACTCTTCATCAAATAATTGGTGCGGCGCTGCGGAAGAGTCAGGGGCACCCAACGAGAATATAGTTCAAAACCACTTAAACATAGCATTGTTTAACCTATTTTAGTATTTAAACTGTAGATATAGGCATATTTTTATCCCCTAAATATTTTTCATTTGTTCGAATTTCGTAGCTGAAAGTCTAGTGGTCCGAAAATTTTAGGGATTAAAACTTACTTTTTTGGAAGTTTTAGCCAGAAAAAAGGCTCCCGAAAATTCTAGGTGACCTTTTTGAGGTAAAAATCACTTTAAAATGGGCAATTATACCATTTTTGAGATGTTCGAAAATCCTAGGACAGGCAAGCAAGAAATTTTACAACACATGTTCCGAAAATTCTAGACCTCAAATCGTCTTCCGAACAGATATTTTCCGAAATTGACGTTGGGTGCCCCTGAAGAGTCAATTTATTTTGAGTATTCCTTAATCGATATGATGTTACGTCGTTTCGAAAAACAAATCAAGAACTCAGATATTCAGGGGTCATCCCATGTAAAGATCTGTACATCACAACAGCAGCTGATTCCAATCTTTGGTATTTGAGTTTACGCCAACCCAGTGCCCGGAACAATTCATCGATGTTAGTCATAATTGGCACTCGTTAAAATACGGGCTGCACGATTTTGGAGCTTCTGAAGCTTTTCAGAGAGACCACTGCCACAGTTGCCCCAGACACTACAGTAATTAAAATGTGGTTTAACTAGGCTATCATATACATTAATTAATGTATTAAAAGGTATAAGATGTCTTATTATATGACTAGCTCCGTGAGCTGGCAAGATGAACCAAATCGCATGCTGTGATTGGCTACCCGAGCGGGCAAGATGGAGCTATCTTGCCCACTCGGGATTTCTCGCTTGGTCCCGCAAGATCAAACATCATTTTTTGGTGTTTTAAGTCATATAATAAATCCTTTATTGACCAAGCGTGGTCCCGGATATTGCGTGTTTATGGACCGAGACGAAGTCGAGGTCCATAAACACGCAAAAAAAGAACGAGGTCAATAACCCATATGTATTCGCTTAATTGTGCACAAAGCAGTTAGACGTACAATGTTTTGAGAGCAGAGAAAAAATATGTGCCGATGTTGTTTCCTCAAAGACGAACTCCTTGTCAGTTGCACAAAGAAATTCTTCATAGGTGGTCTCAACATTTCGGCTAAAGTTAGGTCCAAATTCAGTTTAAAAAAGCATTTAATAATTCAGCAACGTCTACTTGACTCTTCGATTTTTGCCCTTGGTATTGTATTTCATTTATGACAGTTTTATTTGATTTACGAGATGTTAGTTCGTTGACCGTTTTCCAGATTTTACGTTGATCTTTAGCACAACTATTGAAAGAAATTTTATGGTAGGCCTTTTTAGCAGACTTGATTTCCCGATTTACTTGATTTTTCGTTTTTCGAAACTGGTTCCATGTGGAGGGAACGCGTGACGAAGCCCCAACTGTGACGTCTGCGTGGGAGATTATACCCATGTCAGCAGGCGCGTAGCGTCCTATACGCAAATACGCACGTGCGTACTTGAAGTGACCAGAAATTTTTGAAATTTAAAGCAATTGTTTCTATTTTTAACATTTTATTTGTACGCAACCAAGATTTCCTTATGAAAACACCACTTTGATTAAATTCTAAAAACTAAATTAGCAAAAGCTATACCATGTTCTCACTTAGTTTTGCATCGACTTTTTTACACTAAACAATGCAGTGTTGTTTGGTCAGCGTGCAACAAAAAGGCGAAGTTGCAAAGGAGCGACGTTCCGAGAACGTTGTTGACAATTCCAGTCACGCTAGCACAACCCAAACAATGTTTTGTTTGCGCCAAGTTTGCTCAAAATAAGGGCAAGACGCTTTGTTCTTTGCTTGTATTCACACAACTATTTCGAACAAGAAATAAAGAACGCAGTATTTTTCGCTTAGTTTACTTAGGTTTCTAGATCATACGTACTTGTGCGTACTTGAAAAAATGACCACGCTACGCGCCTGGTTAGCCCTGGAAAATATGGCCGGAAAACACAAAACCAGCACCTGCCGGTACCCTTTGCAAACTGTGTCTCGGTCCTCCCACACTTCAGGACGATTACTGAGAGACGGTCCTCTGGAGAGCAAAATTTATAACCTTACTCACTTTTCAACTGGGTGACTAAAGGGGTAGACAACCTCGTTCCTGGTTCTCTCCAGATGCGGCAGCGATTGTTTATTGCTGTGTTCGTAATAGAATTTGACTCCATTTTTATCTAATTTTTTTTGGGGGGGGGGAGGGGGGGGGAAGGAAGGGGGTTCGTGCTGTGGCTGCCATGCGTAAGATTTCTTGGTTTCGTGGAAGGCAGCCTAAGTGGATTTGTACTCGGTATGTCCTCATTCAATGGCAATCGCCTTGACCACTAAACCACGGACAACTACGCGACAGAGTAACATTTTGTAAGTATGTATGTTTTTGTATTTTCGTTGCACGCTATGCAATATCCGGTCATCGCAGGGACACCCAACGTCAATTTTCGGAAAATATCTGTTCGGAAGACGATTTCAGATCTAGAATTTTCGGAACATTTGTTGTAAAATTCCTTGCTTGCCTGCCTGTCCTGGGATTTTCGAACATCTAAAACATGGTATAATCGCCCATTTTTAACGGATGTTTACCCTAAAAAGGTCACCTAGAATTTCGGGAGTCTTTTTTCTGGCTGAAAGTTTTCGAAAAGGTAAGTTTTGATCCCTTTAATTTTGGGATCACTAGACTTTCAGCTAGGGAATCCGAACAGATGAAAAATTTCTAAAATACTTTTAACAATGCTAGGTTTTTGAACTATATTCTCGTTGGGTGCCTCTGTCATCGTATGACTGGGTAAACATATCTTGCCGGGCTAATTATATAATTTTGTAATTCTCCCAGTATTGTTGATAAAAAGTATTAAATATTTTTAAATACCATCGTAGAAGCTTGTAAAGCATCTGTTTACTGGTTTTGATTGGAGTCAACGCCGTTAACAATAGTTTTAAATGTGAACAACTATTCTACAATCGCACTCAACCATATGCTTGGGTCACGGAATGTGGCTTTGGACTTCGGACTACGGAATTGAACTGGATATTGACCAAGATATTGTAACATAAAAAATCATTGAAACACTGGATTTTAAAGACAATCGGCCAAAATTACTTCGAACAAAGTGTAGGCTACCCGCAGCCTCTTGTTAACAAAAGAATGGGTACAATATATTTGCCATATATGATGTACCTATGTGGTAAGTTTTGACGCACCGGAAACAAAATGGCGGCTGGTCATTTTAGCGGAGCTCTCCAACTGACCGACCTAAACGATTTTATCACTCCTTCACAGGTAAGTAGCGTTGTATCTATTCCATAAACTCTTAATATTAATTAATCACCACTTCTCTCTGATGATAGGAATGCATTAAACCGGTGAAAGTGGAGAAAAAGCCAGGGGAGGTATGATCGCTACACTATCGTCGGTTGTCAACCGAGCGCGGAGGAATTTGCTGTTGTCTACTTGATTTCGTTTATTCAATCTCCTAAGCAGTTTTTAAATTTATTATCGACTTTGGTAGTTGGCAAAAATCAAGATTGAAGATGATGGTAGCTACTTTCAACTGTCGGAGGTAAGCATGCATGACTTAGCAATTTACAACACAGACAAGTCTGAACGTAATAAAGTAAGCAAATTTCTAGTTTCTAAAGAAACTGTGGTGGTGCGTCGGTGGGAGAGTGAAACACGAAAATTTGGTTTTATCAAATGAGTCGGTAAAGGTCGAATTACCACCGTGAAAGATTTGACGGTGTATGTTGTTTTTTAAAAACAAAGTGAAACACTGCAAGTGATGAAGTTTTTTAGTCTTGAGTAACATGAAGAACCACTGATGTTGCAAATGATGCTTTATTTAGATCTCGTTGATCTGGATTATATAGTCGCAGTTATGGGATCAAATGACCAAATGAATGGTGAGAAAAAGGAAGTGTTAAAATCTGACCGGATGAAGGAACTGAAACGGTGTCAGTGTAGTATTGCTGGTGAGCCTTAGCGAGGCAGCAGCCTATTTTTGATATTAGCGAAAAAAATCAAAATTTGTGAGATGTAAGATTGGAAGCATGCGCAGTCGATTGTGGGATTATCATGTCTATAAACTTGATACCCTTGATTACATCACGTGCATGTGGAAGGGAATCTTACAGCCTCACAGCCTTTGAGTCAAATACTTTTCCAGTGGGTCGCCCATTGATCATCATTCAACCGTACATGTTCAGCCTTCGAACCTCTTACATTTGACCAGTCAAATTGTTCTTCAACATCTTCAACCATTGAGCGAAGAGAAAATCAGTTCTCAAGCTAGAACATGAGCAGTCGCCCTTCTTCCCTCAGAGTCACACATGACGGATGAAATTATTATTTTATGCAAATTAGTGGTTAAAACGAGGCATGTCACGCAATCGTGCGCTGTACTATGTCAAAGAATAATAAGAGGTTGCTCGCAGTCTATTCTCAAGCACGACAATACATTTAAATTGTCGTTTGCTCAACTGCGCTCAGCATTTCTCAAAAAGTAACTCTTTTGCTGAAAAGGGGCCAGAAATTTCAGAAGAACAGAAGTTTAAATTCAAAGAAGGAACTGACATTGTTTTGAAATTATCCCTCTGCTTATAAAATAGTAACGCCTGCCACACAGCCTAAAGAAATGCACACCTTTCTTTGCTCTTTTAATACTTTCACGCACATTTCCGGAACCCTATTGCTTCAAAAATTTGCAGCTGTTTTTAAAAAAAAACAGTCAGTGCTCCCAGTTTCCACGCCAGCACTCACTTTCACGCTGAAACTCCTAGTTAATAATAAGTACATCAAGTGAAAAATTTCGTGAAAATATGATAACTTGTGGCCTTTTTCGTCAATCCAAAGTTGTGTTCAAGGACAGAATACCTTTGGAAGTTTTTAATATGTTAATATTTGGAACAATACTGATCATTTGCGTTGTAAATACTTTTAGAATCACTAGTGTTTATCTTCAGTCGTTTCTAACAACGCTTGCTGGTTGTAGACTGAGGCTTTTAGTCTCTCAACACCGTGATTTGTGTCTTACAAATCGTTTCCTGAAAAACTTTGTGCGTGCTTGCACAATGTTCATCAATTGACAAATTGTTTCCCAAATTAAATCGCCCCGCGACTCTTAATCAAACCAAAGCTTATCCTTGGCGTGAGATAATTTAGTCACTTTACGACCCCTTTGTGAAAAAATGGACTTAGGACAAAGGCAGACAAAAGCCACTCTATTACTTTTAGATTAGCCAGTCATTATATTATTTTCAAATTTGTTTTTCCTTAGTGAGCATTAGTAAAAACAGTTCCAGAACATTGTTTTCCTGCTCTGGAAGCGTAATCTGATCCAAAAAATCCCTCCTCAGAGTAATCAGTATTTAAACAGAAACATTTCACGGCTGTCATAACCACATGACTATTTTAGTGTGCTGTAAACAGGAGGTAGTGTTTGTGACAACCATTTAGTGGGAAAAACTAGAAGATCATTGGGGGTACGCTAACAAGAACGTAAAGATGTGCTCCACCTCTGCTGTTTACGAACATTTAGAGAATGACAAGGACAAATGCTGGGACAATGAAGCGTTTTCATCAAGGAATTAAGTCCATCACTTAACATGGTTGTGGGCTGTGTACGAAAGTTACATGACAGTAGTTTGTTTCTCAATGATTATATATAGTTGGAGTGTGATTGACTACAGGAAATCGATTAAGAAAGCATGTGATATTATGATTGTATCGCATTTTCAACTACCGATTGGGAGTTAAAAAGCAGAGAGAAATGAATAAGTTTTGAAATTATCGTATAGAGGCTCTTTTGTACATATAACCTATTGTGAATCAGGAGTGTACTCCTACAGTTTGGTACTACACCTGGACGTACATGTACAATGTACATGTACCTCCTGCTTATAGTGCACTAAAATGGTCATGTGGTTTAATACAATATTGTGGCCAATAATGGAATCAATCACTTAACTGATGAAGACGTAGTGGTAATGTTGAAATATTTCTATATAAATTCTGATTCCTCTGAGGCGGAAACTCTTTGGATCAAGTTCCAGAAGAAATTTGTATTTGCTGCAACACTCCGTTTTGTTGCAGTTGTTACAGTACATGCATAAGCTTTGCTTGTCCTGTAGCTGATGTGAATTCAGGATGTTCTAAGTTCAAGTCCCTCTCTCAGGGTTTTCAATAAGAGCTGGTGGCTGGCAGAATTTGTCGTCTATTGCCCGTAAACTTGCCGCCTACTTTTCCTTGGAAGTTACTGCAAATTTTACAAATAACACGTGAGAAACATTCACACAGAACATGAACCTTGGATCCAGAAAGTTTTCCTCGTGAAAAAAAAAAAGATGCCTGAATTCTGAGTAATTTCGGAGATTTGTGTTTCCCTGTCCATGTCAAAGATCGAGTATGTGTACACGTTTTTGAGGCAGCGGTCCAGCTGAGTCCAGTGCTTGGTGTAAGCTGCCGGACTTGCTAACTACATTTGAAGCTTGACAAGACGACATTTGCAAAAGGTCTTTTCAGTCACGACAGATATAATACATTGCACGCATCTGTACAGAATGCAATGGAGCCTTAAAGGGGGCTATGTCATGATATTTTAGCATCTTTTCAAAACCCAAAGTGTGTCTTTTTATCAACTGAATTTAAAAATTTTAGAGTACTCCCTCTGAATAAAAAAAATCCAGAATTTAGTGATATAAGTGTTGTGTTCAAATGCCCTAAATCGTGCTCGAGAATGCAGGAAATGCATTCTAAGAGGCACAAATTTCAGAACTGTTTCCCGGACCCCCTACAAGCTTGTGCCTTCGGCCTTCAAAGAGCGCACCTTTGGTGTGCATTGTTCTTTCTCTGCCTACGCTTCAGGCTTTGCTGCTTACTAAAATTCTTATTGAAAACCCTGCCTCTCTGACCATTGGTTGGGAAGTCACAAAGTCAAATGATTTGCCTTATATCATTCCTAGAACAGGATTTTAAATCTTTTATTTTTGTTTACATATATGTTGCAGGTAATTTTTTTATCCCAGTTAAATTTAATTTTAATTAATTATTTTTTTAAAAACAGGTATCTTTTTTTTCTGACCAGATATTTATTTCATTAGCCATGTGGTTAGTTTTAGTAGGATTAGCTTTAGTTTTGACAATATTTTTCTGAGTGATAGGTAGCTCTAACTGGTTTTGATTGGTACTGGTTTAACTCTTTTGCCCCTAAGAGGTTCCTCATTGATGATTAAAATCTTCTGATGTAAAACCTGCAGGAGGCTGTTTTAGGAGGCTGTTTTAGGAGGGAAGCATTTTAAGCAGTCAGGTAATACCAGTACTATTACTTGTGCAAAACTGCACAAACAGGTATTCCTTGGCATTTATTACTAAGGGCAATAAATGGTTTTAACAATCACGGATTCTAAGAATGGACGGTCTTGTATATATACCAACTTACTGTGATTTTCATAATTCTGCGGAATATCATATTCAAGTGCCAATGGCCAAACTCTGTATTGGCTTCTATCAATGAAACAAAATAAATTGACGTAACCTACCAATCAGCATCTTTGGTTCCCACAGTACATTCGCACATTCGAACGGGATGCTGATGGAAAGTGATATAATTCTTTTGACTGAAGAACCTCTAAAAAGATATTATAATGGTATTCGAGCTGTGAACTAAGCGAAAACTCCAATTCACTTTCCCGAGGCAGAGTTGATCTGGAAGTGTGAGTGATGGAAGTCAAAATGGAGTTTGGTACAGTCAGCACTTGAAGGTGAGATTCTGCAGAATTATCAAAAATTGCATTAAACAACCAATATTAGCAGACAGAATAAAGTTCACAGTTTTCCTCAGTTTAAGTACCTCCTAAAATACCAGGCCCCAATTTTTTAGCCAAACCCCTGCCAAAAAAGAAAATCCCTTCTTAGACAGTTAGCTTAAAATCTACCTAGTAGTTAATTCAACAAATATTTACCTGGTTTAAAAAAACTACCCTTGAAATCTTCTGAACTGAATGTTTTGTTACATTTATGAATTTACAAAGGGTGGGGAGAGGACAAAACTACAAAGAGCACAGATAACACTCAATGACTGCTTGGCTTGTAGGTGTGTATTGTGTCTTCTCACTGTTTTATTCTACTTGGTAAATAACAGCACTTGTTTTATAGCTTTTTCTGGCCTAGCATTTGAGTGGAAGTTAGGTCAGATGTGACTTTTCTGGTACAGTTTTAGAAGAGCAACCTTTTTTTCTGGTGTAGGAAAAACTGTCATGTCAAATACAGGCTGACTGTTAAGCCAAGGCCAGATACACCATACCTGTATTCATAATTGTATAAATGGTTCCCTATGTTGAAAATCACCATGAAATGTGATGTTGATATGATAATCAGTTACTTAAGGATGGTGCCTACTATTGTTATTGGGCACACATTCTGAGCATCTCCAGATACTCGGATTTCCTATCGGCAGTGCTTAGTAATGCAGGGATATTTTTGCACGATTTAAAACTATGCGGAGAAAGCAGGAGTGCTCTTGTTATCCAAAAAGAAAATTGGGGGTAACCATGCATTTTTCAGAAATAATTAAGTTTTAATTTGGATAGGAACACCATACATTGCATTGTATTTTAAAGCTTATTAAAACTATTGTTGGTTAATTATCCATGACAAATGTGTGGTTACCCCCAATTTTCGTTTTGGATTTCAATAACACTGTTAAGATCTGCTTTTCCCACATATTCATAAAACCGTGCAAAAATACCTTTGAATTAGTAGGTAAAGGTAAAGGTAAAGTTCGCTACGAGCGTAGAAGGCCTACCAGCCTGGCACTTATCTCCAGTTTCTGTAGCATGAAACGACTAGGAGTTTTCTACTCCCCCCGGGATGGGATGCTAGTCCATCGCAGGGTTACCCCCAGCATTTTTGCCGGTACGCATTTATACACCTGGGTGGAGAGAGGCACCGTGAGAGTAAAGTGTCTTGCCCAAGTTTTCAAATAAAACATGTAAATGTACCCATACATACAGGGTTTATACTAGTTTTATCCTTTCAAAGGTTAAAGTCACTTTTTTTTAGATTTTTCCCCTTTTTCTGAACTGGTACGATCACAGAGAGTAATGCTGTAAATCTTTTTCCAGGGGGCACCGCAGTGGGGACTGTGCAATCTCCCCTGGTTGATTTGATATCGTCCTGTTTTACCCTCCTTGTTTTAAATTAAGGGTGCGTTCGATCGACCCTATTCCGGAATAAGAATATGTGGAGTGATGATTTTTAAAAAATGGTATGTTTGGCGTTTAGAAGCAACAGGGATAATAAAGATATGCTTAAAATAGTGTTTGAGCAGGTGTTTGACAATTTTAATGTGAATCTCTGTAAAAACGAAGGATTTCTAACTTTTATTCCATGTATTCCTATTCCGGAATACGGTCAATTGAACGCACCCTAAGATGGTAGGGATAGGCTCGCTACAAAGTCATCATAGTAAAAAGGTCTCTGATCAGTCTACTATAAAGCATTGTAAAAATGTAATACATTCTTTTCAGTGGCTGTATAACATCTGCAGAGAGTGTACTAATAACCCAGCAAAGTCAAGAAGAATTGTACAAGATAATTGCAAACAACAAAAAGCTTACAGAGGTAACACAAACTGTGTCAATTTTTGATTACTTGCCAGTATCGTTTTTTTTTTTTTTTAAATTAATTGGGCTCCTAACACATTCACTACAGACCGGATGGCTTAAAAGTTACTGAATTAAACTGAATTAATTAAACATAAGAAGAAATATACAGAGACCAATATTTATTTCGTAAACTTACAGTTAGCCTAAAATGGCTGAGAACACATCAACATTAGTGCAGAAAGTTGAAATTAGTGCAATAAAGGTCAACTTGTTGCATTGATAGCCAATCAAATGTGAGCCCTGCATGGCCCAATAGTTATGGTGCATCGAGTGTCCCTCGATCGATGGTGGTTGTAGCCTGCTGGCAGGTGGTAGATGTTGCTGTTGCCACGAAACATGTATCAGATGCCATATTGGAAGCGCGTAGGATAGGTTTGGGCAGGGTGACAAAACAACGGGGTGGGGGGGCGGGAGGCGGGAAAGAGAGTGCAAGATAAACCCTTGTCCCAGATCTTCCGACTTCCACCCGTCTAATATGGTGGCCAAAATTCAAATTCTTACCTGCAAGCAGGCTATGGTTGTTAGAATCAGATAGCACAGTCACAATTGGATTTATTTTTAGATACACTTTGTGCACGAAACAAACAAAGGGCTGCCAATTTTAACCAATCAGGAGAAGCCATGTCATGCTTAGACTGCAAGCAGTCCCTTCATAAATCAGTCGGATGAGTGGCCCATTTTCATGTTACAATTTTTTTCAAACCCTGCCTTTGTTGGCAAGAATCAAAGACCTGTTGGAGTCAAACCCTCCAGTGGTTATTAAATCTCTATGTTCTTCAATTTATAGCTGGCCAACAGGAGCCTAAAAATAAACTGTGTCCTGTCTGAGTTTTCGGTTGTTTTTACCATATAAGCTTGGCCAAGGCGATAATAAGCTCCAGCTAGATTCTGTCTCTAGATGGCTCAAGTCAGCGGCTAGACAGGCCTTAACTCGGTTCATTTGAGGCCTTGTTGGAGTTCCTCCCGTTGAAGAGATTCTTAAGGCTGCCTACTGGAACAATGAAACCATCTTAACCAAATTTACCTGCGTGATATGTCAGGTTTCTCTGAACACATCCATTGTCTCGGTCCTTTTTCTGTGGCCCAAACCACAGTTGGTCACTCACTTTTGAGGCTTTTGGAATTGTGCATATTGTTTTGCCTCCAGGGCTTTCTGGGGTTGTACATGTTTAATAGTCTTAAGCCTTCAGTTGTGTGTGTTGGAATTGTATGTGCTTTTTTGGCTTGCTCTAATTGAAGCTTCATAGTCTTCTGGAGCCTTGCTGGACTTTTTGCTTTTGCCAGTGTTTGTCCTTGTTGATGGTAGTGTCTGCTGTTCTGGCCTGGGTTGTTCAAAGCATGATTAGCGCTAACCAGCATTAAATACCATGGAAACGTATAGGTTTTGATACGTCTTAACCAATAATTAGTGCTTAGCAGGCTTTGAGCAACTGGGCACTGGTCGTTGTGGAGTGTTGGGTCAAGTCTTGCAACAAGCCTGGCTGCTTGGATCCTTTGTTTCTCTTGGGTGTTGACGTCATCAGGTACTCAGGCAGTAGATATCTGCTTCCTCGCACGATATTCTGTTACTTCATTTTAGATTTTAGGCTAAGTTTATGAAATAAATGTTATTTTCCACAAGGAGATTTATGCATCTAAAAGATTTTGCCCGCTCACATCCCTACCGGCATGTTGCCATTTCCCAGCGTTCTCTCACAGCCTTAGAAGGGGGAAGCTTCTTCCTTACACATCAAAAATGAGGTTGGTAGGCCGGTTCACCTGTCTATGCCTTGTTCACATCCGCAAATATTTTATACCCTGTTGTCCTGGTGCACATTGTTTTCGGGCAAATTGGCATTTTACATTTAGATTTTAGGTAAATATTACCCATAAATATCAATTTTCTTGTGGAAAATAATGTTTTGCAGCTGCAGTGGTATGATTTGCAGGTAAAATATTTCCTACTTTCTTGTTGTGGGAACTAGTTTGATTTGTAATTTGTCTTATGTAACTATGGTACTGATTTCACCATCAGAAATGAAAATTTCAAATCAAACTAGGGTGAAATAAATAATTGTTAGTCCTGATTTGTTTTTATCTATCATATTGTTACCTTGAATGTTAAAGTGCCCCTGTGACCAAAATATCAATTCTTATTTTTCTTTGGATTTCAAAACTAAACACTAACTAAACGCTAACTAAAGCCACCACAGTTTTAAGCCTTGGTTAAAGAAAGGCACCTGTTTATTTTAACTGGAATTTTCCTTTTTAATGGTCCGCCATTACTAACTTTAAGATCTTGAGAGAGCTGGATCAAGGAGAAAATGACGTCAAAGGCTCACTAGTGCAATGCATGTGTACGCCGCAGAATTAATATGCAGCACGGGAGTTTAGGCCTTCAGACTTTTAGACTCGCCTTTTGCGTATATAATAAGCTGCATTCACACCCTGAAATTTTAAGCTAGTGAGCCTTTGACATCACTTTTTCCTGGATCCAACCCTCTGAGGTCCAATCGTTCAGTTTTGAATGTGATTAATGGCGGACCATGAAATATAAAACGGCCTTTGGGCAAAACTCAAAGCTCAAAATTTTGCCAGTCAAGTGTCAAGCATTTTTTAAAATCTGAAGAAAAAAGGAAGTGATTTTTTTTAATCACAAGGGCACTTTAACAAGTCTGAACTAAACTGCAAAGTGAGCCTTAGGTTCTGAGAATAGTTGCTCCTTTAGCATGGTTTTGTCATTGTTTTTCTAGGGAGGATCTTCTGAAGGGCAGAAGGTAATCATAGTGTCAATATCTCCACAGTCAAGAGCTTCTGTTGCGGCCAAGTTCAAATTAGGTGTGACTGAGGTGAGCTGATTATTTAAAGCCCTGTATATAAATCATTTTGTGTGACTTGTTTTCTTACATTTGGTTTCCATTCCTGTCAGAGGGTTAGCAATAGAGTGCTTAACTGACGCAAAGAGTGATATTATCAAAACTTGTACTTGGCAATCAGGGGAGACAGGGCAGTGGAAAAATATTCTGGGCCTCATTTCATCCTAATGCCTTCATTTTATTATGATGGAGAAGAGCTCTCTGTCACAGGCATCGTTCTTTACAAACCCATTTTACTTTGACCAGTGGAGCTCTCAATAATCACTGCATTGCCATTCTTCACCACAACTTGGTACGGCTCAGGCGTGAATGTCTTGTTTTCTCAGTTCTGACAGAGCAGGACTTAGTCACCTTCCTCTATGTCACTAGTGACTGCATGTCTCTTTACATCAGCATACTCTCTCTCTCTCTCTAAGCTTTCTTCGTGAATATTTATCTCTGGGGAGAACTTACCATTCCGCTGCAGTAGTGTGGTCTTGCAGTCATCAAACTCTAGGCAGTTTATCCCTTAGCTTCCCTCTTATGAACAGTTCAGCTGAGGAGAGTGATGTCACTTTATGGGGAGTGTTGCGATACTTTAATAAGAAGTCTTGCAGCTCTCTCTTCCATTTTTTGCCTTGCGACTCTGATATCCAGACCCCTGTCAAGAGAGTCTTAATAAGGAATAAGGAATGCACTTCCAGTGGTCAATAGACCGAATGCATAAATGGCGCCCAAAAAAAATTCTTTTGTTTATGTGCTAATTAGCCTCAATAGCCTCATTTGCACGGACAAAATACAAAAGAAATGTTGCTTGAGAGCGAGGCTAGTGAGTCTAATTAGCACATAAACAAAAGAATATTTTTTTTGGCTGCCATTTATGCATTTGGTCTATAGCTCTAGAGGTACTTAAGAAATTCATATAATTCTCTTGAAGCAAATGGTGGGCCATTGTCACTTCTGTGGGCTTCCGGAAAACCATCATCCATGCATACGAAACATGCTCTCCAAGCACTTGATCTTATGTTCTGCATTTTGTCTTGCTGAGGAGAGTTACTTCAGGCCATTTAAAGTAATAATCAACTACAAAGATTGTCCCTTATTAGGAATCTTGAGTGGATCCACTGCAATTTCAGTTTGAGGTAGTGGCATTAATTAATTTAATTGGACAGGCTTTGGCCTGGGTCCAACTAACTGGCAAGGGTAACAGAATGGCACTAACTTCTCAACGTGTTTGTCCATGTCAGGTCATCATGCCCTGCATGAGCAAGTCTAATTGTTTGATTGCATAACTTTTCAGACATAACCACTCTGCTTTCTCTCATGATCATGCCCATCTTCCAAAGTTCTTCATTAAAAGCCTTGAAGATGGTCCCTTGGAGTCTGGGCCATTAACCACTTATTATGGCTTCATAACTGCATTTGGGCTTATTCATCTGTTTCCTCGTCAGCTTCTGTAGGTTAGGTTAACTTACTGGCAGTCTACTCAGTGCATAAGCAGCATTTTCTTTTCCTGGGATGTGCTTTGTGGTGTGCTTAAACTGCTGCATGTACAACATCCATCTCTCCAATCTAGCTGAGGGTGGCTTTGATTGAGGACCAAGGACAGTAACTGTTCTGATTTTGAACTCTGTTCCATAGAGATACACCGGTATATAAAGTTTATTACAGCACCACTTAACTGCAAGTGCTTCTCTCTCAAACTGGGAATATCTCTTCTCCACAGCACTCAGCTTCGGTAGTGGCAATCGTCTTGCTTCTGTTCTAACACAGCTCCTATACCAATTGGTTATGCATCTGTGGGGATGTGGGTTTCTGCTCCATGCTTGTAGAGAGCCATCACTGGCACTTGTGTTAAATGATTCTTCACCTCTTGGAATGTATTTTCCTCTTCAGGGCTCCATCTCCATTTGGCTTTTGCTTTAGTCAGGTCCCAGAGAGGACTTGCAGTGATTGATAAGATTCAGATGAACCTCAAGCAATACTGCGCCACGGCCAAGAAAGCTTCGCAATTCTGACTGATTTTTGGTCTTGGAGCTTGCGCAGGGTCTTCAACTTTGTCACTGGATACCTACAATCCCTGTTAAAATAATGTGTTTAGGAGATACATCATACACACTTCTTCTATGGTCGCCATTACTTGTTTATCATCATGTATGTTGTGAGCACCTGGGCAGTACTTGAGTATTTGCCAAATGATGAGCTGAAATTTCTCTGTAGCCATATTCACACCAAACAAAAGATGCTTGTGCTGGTAGAGGCCATTAGGTCCGTCAAAGGTGTTTGTGTCTTGCGATTCTGGAGTGAATCCTATTTGATGAAGTGCCATATTGAAATCTAATTTGGAAAAATACCTTTGCACCAGAAAGTCCTTGCAAAGTTTCCTCGATGGTTGGCACAGGGTGCTTCTCTCTGAGTATGGCTTGGTCAGCCTGTCACATGTCCAAGCAGGTGCGCACATCGCCATTCACTTTCTTGACAGCAACCAGGGGATTAATCCAATTTGTTAGGCCATTCACTTTCTCAATCACAGATCAAGTTTCTCAAGTTCCTCTGACTTTTCAACTCCCTTCTCTCTCCTACTGAAAGGAATTCTCCTCATAGTTGGAGCAACAGGAGGAACACAGTCATCAACTTGCAGTTTCATTGGAAAATTCTTCAATGTTCGTTGGCCTGTAAAGACTTGGGGGGTATTTGGCCATCAGACATGCTTTCTTATCGGGAGGAAATTGTGACCCACAATAACCAGTCAACGTGCCAATCTTCAAAATGCCTAACTCTTTGGATGTATGACGGCCTAATGATGTGTCAGCGGTTCCTGCCATACACTCAGCTTGTAATGGCAATTGTGTATCAGAACACAAATGTTCAACATGCACTTTCCTAAGAGCTTAAAGAGTTGCTGTGATGCAAAAGCATATATCCTTTTGTCAGTTCTCAACAACTGAATTTCTCCATTTAGACATGATATTACAAGTTTCACCAGAGTCTAAGATGACACTGACAGGCTCAGTGGTCTTCAACAAATAAACTCAAAGTACTTCATCCACCATGTGTGGTGCTGAAAACTTACCGGTAGTACCCATCTTCCTTATCTTCATTGTGTGGTTAGTCACGTATGTTTCTGACTCCCTGTTGTTTCCATGCTAATGGATTGAGATTTCTCTGGTCACCTCTTCCTTTGGATTGTTTTTCTTGTGCGGTGTGGCAACAAACCTCCATATGCCCTCGCTTCCTGCATTTCCATCACACATGATTTTTGCAAACATCAGATTCTTTCCCCATATGACCAAGCCTATCACACCTCCAACATTTGCCAAGAAAGCGTTGTTTGTGTCGTTCACTACTTGACGCTTTATCACAACCTTCACTAGCGCAATTGACTTTTTCTTTGTTCACAAGAGTTGATGCATCCTTGCAATGATACATTTGAAAGGAGCAATGGAAGGTAAACACTCATTAGACAAGATCCTTGTCGCCAGTGTTGTT
>NC_090885.1:24411011-24418511 GCF_036669925.1 Montipora capricornis | reverse complement strand
CAAAATCACCCCAACAAATTATGGGTTCGTTAGTTAAGAACTGTTTGGCTACATCACTAGCTAAAAGGTATTTCTGTTTCCTGTTTTTATTGCTATCTCTTGTCATTCAATTTGTGGAAAAAACCAACAACAACATAATAAATTTTGTGGTAATTACTGAATCTTCTCTAATTGATAATCTCTCGTCTCACTGGTAAGGTGATAAGCAAGCTGACTGAAAATCATCAAAATTGGCATTTTAGAGATAAATAAAGCATTGGGTATTAAATGTGTACGAAGTTTCGAAAGCTTCAGATATGAAAATTTACAATGTACCTGTGAAAACCACTGTTTCAACTAAGCAAATTTAAATTTAATGTGCTAAGATTTTAGACTTTTATCTTGTTGCTTAGTATGAATAAGTTACGTTATCATTAATTTATTGATATGTACTCAATTGACGTCAAAACTAGTGTTTACTGTATTTTGGCATCATAATGATTAGTTAAATATGAAGCATTTCAATAGATTGTTTCTCATTTTATTACCAAAACGAAAGGTAAAGATTGACTTTGTATTTCTTCACAGGCCTGACGAAATATACCATGTAACGATTATGCCTTGTTATGATAAAAAGCTTGAAGCTTCCAGAGAGGATTTTTATGATGATATTTATAGAACCAGAGATGTGGATTGTGTTATTTCTACAGGTACAGTAAAGCAGTGAAAGAAAACCTGAACTCAAGGATAAATAAAGTCAGGGCATTTACAAAAGCGCTTAAGGACGGTGCCTACTAATTCAAAGGTATTTTTGTCCCGGTTTATGATTATGCAGGAAATGTAGATCTTAAAAAGTGTTATTGAAATCCAAAAAGAACGTTGGGGTTAACCACGCAGTTTTTAAAGATAATACTGATGAACATTATTTGTAAAAAGCTTTAAAATACAAAGCAATGTGTGGCGTTCTTTCTCAATTTGAAGGTTAATTATCTCTCAAAAATGCATGGTTACCCCCAATTTCCCTTTTTGGATACCAAGAGTACCTACTAAGACCTACTTTCTCCAGATAGTTTTAAACCACACAAAAATATCCCTGTCTTAGTAAGCATCACCGATAGCAAACCCGAGCATCTCGAGATGCGCAAAACGTATGTGCAATAACAATAGTAGGCACCGTCCTTAAACGCATTCAGATAATTTAGAGAATGTAGTTACAGTACTTACTCAGCCAAAAATGCTACACCTCGTGCATGATGTGATGAGAGGTTTAAATGCAAAGTAATTTGATATGAACTTGATGAAGAAAGGAATAATATAGACTATTTCATCTTTGTAACTAAAAACTCATTGCTCTTGTGTTCTCGTCCATAGTTGAACTAGAAAAAATGTTCGAGGAAAAAGGTGTTAATTTCAAGAACCAGAAAATCCGGTCACGTTGGTTCAATTTTCCTTGGGCACAATAATTCATTGCTGTTTACATTTTGGGGCAATACTTTTTGGTTTTGAGCTGTTCCAATTCATTGCATGAAATTACCACGGTTGAGTGGAAAGTGCCCTAGGGCTCATGCTCAGATATGACATGGTTATGTTAGCCTGTGTGCAGCCAGACATGTACATGTAACTCGAACCCTAGGTATAAAACCCAGATATAGTCCTATACTGGCGGTTTAGTGTGTCTACGACGAAGGCTACATAACGTAGATAGCACTTAAAGTTACACTCTAATAGATATTTCCAAGTTATCTTATCCCTCCACTTTATTGGAAGTCCAGGGCTGAATTTTTATTATGATAATTAGGCTTTTAATAAAGTGTAGACTCTGCTTGAATAACTGGCTAAAGTGAAATATTGGAAATGGTCTACTTACATAGTGCTTAGTGTGTCTTGATTGTACTAACGATAATACTCTTTGTTATTTCGCCTTAGCACCACAAAATCACCCCAACAAATTATGGGTTCGTTAGTTAAGAACTGTTTGGCTACATCACTAGCTAAAAGGTATTTCTGTTTCCTGTTTTTTATTGCTATCTCTTGTCATTCAATTTGTGGAAAAAACCAACAACAACATAATAAATTTTGTGGTAATTACTGAATCTTCTCTAATTGATAATCTCTCGTCTCACTGGTAAGGTGATAAGCAAGCTGACTGAAAATCATCAAAATTGGCATTTTAGAGATAAATAAAGCATTGGGTATTAAATGTGTACGAAGTTTCGAAAGCTTCAGATATGAAAATTTACAATGTACCTGTGAAAACCCTGTTTCAACTAAGCAAATTTAAATTTAATGTGCTAAGATGTTAGACTTTTATCTTGTTGCTTAGTATGAATAAGTTACGTTATCATTAATTTATTGATATGTACTCAATTGACGTCAAAACTAGTGTTTACTGTATTTTGGCATCATAATGATTAGTTAAATATGAAGCATTTCAATAGATTGTTTCTCATTTTATTACCAAAACGAAAGGTAAAGATTGACTTTGTATTTCTTCACAGACCTGACGAAATATACCATGTAACGATTATGCCTTGTTATGATAAAAAGCTTGAAGCTTCCAGAGAGGATTTTTATGATGATATTTATAGAACCAGAGATGTGGATTGTGTTATTTCTACAGGTACAGTAAAGCAGTGAAAGAAAACCTGAACTCAAGAATAAATAAAGTCAGGGCATTTACAAAAGCGCTTAAGGACGGTGCCTACTAATTCAAAGGTATTTTTGGCCCGGTTTATGATTATGCAGGAAATGTAGATCTTAACAAGTGTTATTGAAATCCAAAAAGAACGTTGGGGTTAACCACGCAGTTTTTAAAGATAATACTGATGAACATTATTTGTAAAAAGCTTTAAAATACAAAGCAATGTGTGGCGTTCTTTCTCAATTTGAAGGTTAATTATCTCTCAAAAATGCATGGTTACCCCCAATTTCCCTTTTTGGATACCAAGAGTACCTACTAAGACCTACTTTCTCCAGATAGTTTTAAACCACACAAAAATATCCCTGTCTTAGTAAGCATCACCGATAGCAAACCCGAGCATCTCGAGATGCGCAAAACGTATGTGCAATAACAATAGTAGGCACCGTCCTTAAACGCATTCAGATAATTTAGAGAATGTAGTTACAGTACTTACTCAGCCAAAAATGCTACACCTCGTGCATGATGTGATGAGAGGTTTAAATGCAAAGTAATTTGATATGAACTTGATGAAGAAAGGAATAATATAGACTATTTCATCTTTGTAACTAAAAACTCATTGCTCTTGTGTTCTCGTCCATAGTTGAACTAGAAAAAATGTTCGAGGAAAAAGGTGTTAATTTCAACGAGCTTGAAAATGCAGAATTGGATAAACTGTAAGTTCTATGGTTCAATAATTATTCAATAATTATTATGCTTAGGACAAATGTCGTAACTTCACTTTTCAGAAATTTCTTTTTAAAAGTCATTATTTTGGGACCCCATGCACGAATTCATAAGTCATTGTTTTATTTTGCATTATTCGCACAAGATTATTAAAGTTACCACAGATAGATGAGGAGGTATATGTGGTCCTTCCCTTACTCTCCCTTCTCTGTCACACTTACCAAGAGGGGGAGGCAAGGGCACAAGAAACTGCAAAGATTTTTTTAGCGAGGGCAGAAAAAAAAAGTTTTTTTTCTTCACTGATGTGGCAGGATCAACTAATAAGCAGCACATGTGAAGCGAGATCACTAGAGAGCTAAGTGGGAGGTTCCAGAATACACGGAAGCCAGTGAGAAACGAGGTAGGTGTGTTGCTCAGGTCAGCAGAAGAGGAGATGCACCGGTGGAGGGAGCACTTTCAAACAGTGCTCAACCACGAATAGCCGCTCAACCCGCCAGAGGTGGAGCCAAATGACGAGCTTAACATCAGGACAGGTCGCATCACACTTATCGAAATCAAGAATTCTATAAAGAAGTTAAAAAAGGGAAGGCTGCAGGTTGTGACAATATACCACCAGAGGCAATTAAGGTGGGAGGGAACACGTCAGAGGAGGTTCTTTTGGACCTCTGCAACAGGATATGGAGTGAGAAGAAGATGCCAGAGGAGTGGAAGAAAGGTCTGCTAATCAAGCTGCCCAAGAGAGGTGATCTGAGCTACTGTAAAAACTGGCGTGGCATCATGTTGCTGAGCATGGCAAGCAAGGTGTTTTGCAGAGTGCTCCTGGAGCGTATCAAGATCGCGCTGGATGAAAAATTGAGAGAGGAACAGGCGGGCTTCCGAGCTGGTCAAAGCTGTACGGATCAAATGGCAACACTGTGGATTATTGTGGAGCAGAGCATCGAGTGGCAGTCCTCCTTGTATATCAACTTTATAGTATCGACAGAGAGGTTTTGTGGAGATTGTTGCGGCACTATGGGATGCCTGACAAGGTGGTCACCATCATCAAAGCTCTCTATGAAGGTTTTTCCGCGCAGGTGGTACACAATAGCCAGAGGACCCAACCACTGAATATGAGGACTGGGCTAAGACAAGGCTGCTTGATATCTCCCCTGTTGTTTCTGGTCGCCCTGGATTGGGTGACGAGGACAGCCTTTGACAGGAAGAGAGGTATTCAGTGGACCTTTACGACATCCTTAGAATACCTTGTCTTTGCCGATGATCTGGCCCTACTGTCGCGCAGAATGCAGGATATGAGGGATAAGGGACGGGCCTTGGAGGAACAAGATGCGAAGTTAGGCCTGAAGATCAATGTCACCAAGACAAAGTTGATGCGTATTCATTGGTACCAAACGCGGCGATGGTGTGTCGGTTTCAGGGGGGCGGATTGAGGAAGTGGATGAGTTCACTTACCTTGGGAGCATTGTAAGTAAGAAGGGAGGCACTGACGAGGACATTCAGGCACGAATTAGAAAGGCAAGACAGGCATTTGCGATGCTGAGACCAATATGGCGATCCTCAGCACTAACAACCAAGACCGAGCTGAGAGTCTTTGGGTCAAATGTGAAGGCGGTGCTCTTGTATGGTTCTGAAACTTGGAGGCTGATTGAGGGACTGGAGCAGAAGTGGCAGGTGTTCATCAATAAGAGCTCGAGGAACATCTTGCGATCAGCAACAAGGAGCTTTTGAGACAAATAGGGCAGCGACGGATAGAGCAAGAGATAAGACAAAGAGCTTGGGGATGGATCGGCCACACGTTGAGGAGACCAGATGGACATGTAGTCAAGAGGGCACTGGGGTGGAACCCACAGGGGGAGCGAAAGAGAGGGAGACCCCGGCACACCTGGCGACGTACGAGAATGGCAGAGTTGGGTGAGAGGAAACATCTCACGTGGAATGAGGCAAAGGGTAATGCACAAAATAGGGTTAGGTGGCGCGCTCTAGTTGAGGACCTATGTTCCACTTGGAACGAAGAGGAATAAGTAAGTAAGTGAAGCAATGACCAGCAAGATCCCCAGAGGGCAGCCCAAACATCACGTACTGCCAAAGGTAAACAACCGCTGGTTGCATTAGGTCTAAGTTTAACTATGCCTAAACTAATAATGTCCGTGTGCAAATTTTCTCAAAAATGTATAAACTTGAAAATACAGAGTTATCATTAACCCATTTGTCCCTGAAGCGGACATATCTGAAGCGGCCCCATTGATGTGATATGGTCATCTGGCGTTAGACAGAGTAAAATCTGGGATTTAAAGAGTAAAACGCATCCCAACAGGCTGTTAATTAATCATTTTCTTTTTGGCAGCAGTTAATACAAAATTGTCCACTTGCAAGAGCTTTTTGTTGAGTAATTTGTTTGTTTATGACTCTGGTGTCGTTTTTTTTTCCTCAGATTTTCAAGTGTGCATGGAGATGAACTGGTTAATCATTCTGGGGGAGGCTCGGTATGGGTTGCTATCCACTGTTATTTCTCTTCTTGAGTATGCTTGTGTGACACGCAAAGATAAATTCGCCATTTCTTGTATTGACAAGGGAGGGGCATAACGCTAACCCTACCCTGGCATCCTCGGAGAGCCAGGAAAATACCTCGAACAGGAAAAGGGGGCAAAATAAAAATAATTATTAGATCAAAATTCATCACTGCTATTTTAGGTACATCGGGGAGGATATCTTTAAACAAATCTCGCACACTTGGAAATACGCTATTGTAACGATACCTGCGAAAGGTCCAGCGTATTTCTCCGCCGATATCCCGAACGATTCCCTGTACATTTTGTTCTGTGATTGCGACATTTCTAACCCACGAGCAAACCCTTGCCGAACGAACCAGCCGAGTATGGCGATCAAGTGATTTTTGTGTAAGAAGACACGAAACGACTTCACGGCCTGCTGACCTCTGATTGGGCAGAAAAACACAAAGAATTTCTGGCACCAATCAGAATTCAGAATTACTCCGACTGTTTGGAACTGGTCTGGTAAGAATGTGTCCCCAGGGGCTCTTCTCACCTTACTATGCTTTTCTTCGTCGCCATTTTCTTTCACCCGTTTAGACTTTCCGTTGCCTCCGCGATCTGCCCCTGGGTCTCCGAGGATGATGTAGAGTTTGTTAAGACGCCAAAAATTCACCAATCCATCTGCTATCGTAATAACTGTGCTGTCATTGATAACAATAATTTAATATTTTAGTTCTGGCAGTGGGGAAAAAAAATTGTCCCTTCAGTAGGTTCAATAATCTTGCTTTCCACACCGGTCTATTAATCATGTTTTATTTATGTATTAGGTTAATTAATTGATCTATAAATTTAACTTGTTGTACATTCAGCAAAATTACTTTATTCTGATCGGATGAGAACAGTATCATTAGGGATTGACGATTGAGGGACTTCAATGATCATAGGTTTTTAGCTGCGTTTGGGTTTCCTCACTAGAGTTTTTTTATCGTTGTTTATAGAAGTAAAAATAATATTTTTAATTTTGTACAAGTGTGAGTCTTTGTTTTGTTTTTTTTTGTGTGGATCTTCATAAAATACCAATCAAGAAAGATGGAAAGAAAGATAATGTCCATTGGCTGGTTTGGTGCTAGCTATGGCAGCATAAGCACTTTTGCTTTATCCAAAACAAATTTATTGACAAGTTCACTAAGGGTGATGTTTAGAAATAGTAGAAATTCTGGTGGAAGATATTAAATAATTATATGAAAGCCACTAGAACCAGAATATGAAATGACTTACGGAGTGAAAGGCTATCAGGCTGTTTTTTCAGGTTCGATTCCCGGTGTATTATTTATCAATGCAGCGAAAGTCGAACCTGGGAGAACAGTCCTGTCCAGAACGAGACTTGCACTGCTGGAAGGGGGGGAGGGGGGGGGGACGTAGGGGGGGGGGGGGCTGGATGGGTTACGTTAAAGAGATCTGCTATGTTATCATAGTAACTGTGCTGCCATTTATAATAACAATATTTTAGTTCAAGCAGTGGGAAAAACAAATTGTCACCTTAGTTGGTTCAATAACCTTGCTCTCAGCACCAGCCTATTAATTATTTTTTATTTACGTACACACAACAAAATATTAATTGCTTTCCTCTGATCGGATGAGAACAGTATCATTAACCTCAAATGTTAC
>NC_090885.1:24363511-24401011 GCF_036669925.1 Montipora capricornis | reverse complement strand
CAGACTTCGTTGAAAACACCTGTCTTAATGGCGTTTCACTGGTTTGAACGTGCTTAGTCAATTTACAAAATTCATCCAAAAAAAGTTAAGACTTGAAAGCAAACTTGAAACTCTTCCTTTTGACTGTATTAATAGTAGAGTGGCTGGGTCCCCAAAGTATTTCCAGCCATCGGATTAAGAGAAGCTTCACTCCTTGACTTCGAATTGGCTTAGGCATTTTGAAGACCTACTTGGGTTTCTTAAATTAATTTGGCGCTGTGGGAAATTGGAGATAAACAATTTTTTTATTATTATCTGGATTATTTGATTAAGATTTCAATCTCAAGGATGCGCAGTTTTCTGCAAAACAAACAAAAAAACCGCGCCCCATCCGAATTTTCTTCATGCGTATTTTTTTCGCGTAGATCCGACTTCATGACAGTCGCAGCCCCAAATAAAATAGGCCATTTCCGAGTTAACGTCTGTGTCCTCTTCAAAGCGAGTCTGCGCGCGAAGTTTTTGTGTTGGTAATTAGTTCTATTTTACAAATGAATGAAAAACTTCGAACTTAGACTCGCTTTGAATAGGAGGTAGACATGAACTCGGAAATAGCCTAATGATCGTGTAGGTAAATTAAGCATCTTGAAATTTTTGAACTGTAAATATTTCATGCATAGATCATACGTAATTTAAACGCATTTCCAGCATTTAAGGAGCATTTGTTCCCTACAAATTTAATGTGTAATGACAAGACAAGAAACAAGAGACTGAGATGGAAAATAAACTAGATTCTTTATTATTTCTCTCCACTCTTGAGATTGGGTTAAACTTGTTACACAAACATCTTCCTATCGGCGCACAACAAAAGGCAGGTCCAAGTCATTTGCGATTGATGATTTGTCCTCGACTTTATGTGGGACAAACGAGGGAATCTGGTTCCACACCAAGTTCCACTGCCATCCAGGCGCACTCGGCAACACAACAAGAGCGACGGACTGGAAACAACAAAAATAGCAAACATGTGGCTTTTTAATTTGTCAAGTACGTAAAATAAAACATGTTCCCGAAAGAAAAAAACCGAGCATCAAATATGGCATTTCTTTACCGCGTGTTCGTAAGGAGCATTGTAAAATGGACGTGTCTATTCCATATTTTGCCATCTTCTTTTTCACGAAAGCTCCGCATTCTCTAACTGCAACGAAACAAGTGAAGCAATTTTATAAATACCTCGTGATTACTTTGATGCTGTCTACATTTAAAATACTTGGACTGCGAAAATTGGATGAGGTTAAGCGCAACAAAGTTAGGTTTCATGACAAGAAAATCGGAAAAAACTGTATTCCTCTGCACACCCCGCACGTGCGTTGTAACGTTTAATTTTGGAACGTTTCACAAATTAATGTTCCCCTCATAACCATCCATTCCGTTAAATAGCGGATATTACATGGCCACGCGGGGATACGAATTTTATCTTCTCGCGCTGAAAGTATCTCTCACTCGTTCGCAAAGTAATGTTCTGTTTTGATGAAATGTCTAGATTTAAAACAACTTGTTTTACATAACTTTCTTATCATGTTTCATGTTACACAACATGCGTGTTTTAGCGGTTGGTGACCACTTTTTTATCATTTCGAAAATGAATAAAACAAGTTGTTTTAAATCTAGACATTTCATCAATATCTATATAATAAACAGAACATTACATGGCCGCTTGAGGATACGAATTTTATCTTCTCGTGCTGAAAGTATCTCTCACTCGTCCGCTTCGCTAATTCGTGATCATGAGAGATACTTGCAGCACTCGAAGATATAAAATTCGTATCCCCGCGCGGCCATGGAATATCCTCTATTTAACTCCTCAGTAGACATTTGCATGACAACGCCATTTGACTACAAGTACCAGAGTACCTACAGGTTTTGCTTCTCTTATGCTAATGAGAGCTGTTGTTATTTGTACCTCATTGGGAAGACAATTTGTTGTCAAATGACGCTCTCGTGAAATTTGCCTATTTTACAACCCAATCGAATTACATGTGGAACTGCCGAGATATGATTATGGCATCGTCAATTTACTCTTCAACAACAGCAACTCTTTATTATGCTCAGAATAACAATTAAGTTAAATGTAAAAAGGATAAAGATGATTTTAATTTGCTCTCGACTGGGGCGCGGTCAATCCTAAACAGGGTAAGGTGCGCTCCAATCTTGATCGAAAGTCTGTTCGCGGGCTTCAGCGCTGACCTAAAAAAGGTTTGCCTTTTAGGGACACGAACAAGCGCTGAGCAAAGGTTGTAATAAGGGAAATAACTACGGCTACGGGAACGACAACGCTACAAAACAAGAATATGATTGGTTAGAAGAGGCAAAAAAAAAAAAATTGTACTGCACGTGCGACACGCATTTTATTGGGGTACTCTGCGTAACAACAACGTGAAATCATCGAATTTGAGGTTTTAACGACAACGCGAGCGTACAAATATTTTTACTCTGAAACCGCTCGTATTAGTTCAATTTTAGGATAATTCGCCCACATTGTACGAAGTGAACGAGACGAAATAATCGCGAAAGGCTTAGGATTGTGCAAAGTTACATTTTGAAGTGAAGTCTTGTCGTCGTCGCTGTAGTAGATCTTAAAGTCCCTAATATTACTGAAATTAATTTACATTACTGTTCCTCCACTTCGCCATTTCGTCAAGAGAACGCGCAAAATATGAGACGGTAATTGTAGTGTCCTGGTTTGACCGGTTTAAAATAGAGCAAATACGGAAGGAACGAGAAAAGTTGGGCGTTTTTTCGTGATCGCATTTTTCAATAAAAGATTCTTTTTAGCACGATGCACTTTCGAGGCCAGAGCTCTTCTCTTTTGAGCATGACTGAGGGAAAGAAGAGCTCTGGGGAACCCTGAAACAAAATATTTACTCATTGGTTTTCATGAAGAACAATGAAAAGCGTCTCTGATTGGTGTTAGACCGAGGAGTGAGCACGGCACATGTTCTCCTACATGCATGGAGTTTCCTAAAGCCTGGGGCCATGATCCGAGGCTCTGGTGACGAGAATGTACGATGCACGGCACAAGAATTTAGCTTGTCATCGATTGTCACTCATTTTGTTTATTCAATCAACCTAAGGTTCACCTTAATATAAAGATTTAGCCAAACCTAAAGGCAATTTAGAATTATTTTTCTTTCGATGAGTTCTAAACTTGAATAATAATAGCAAGGTGACACACGCTAACACCAACCCGGTGTGGCCAACGCTTTACGCATACGCACAACCATTTCACCCGGTCAATTAGCAGCCATGAACAGCTGTTTCGGCCTTTTGGGCCTCATTAGCATGGCGTAGCCAAAAAACCAAGCGGGTGGTTTTAGCACCCGCTTAATTGGCAGCTTCACATGCCATACATGTGGTAAGCTGGGTTGGGAACAGCAAAACTGTTCTGTTTGCCACACCGGGTTGGTGTTGGCCTGTCACCTTGCTTGCCGAAAAATGAACTAAAACGTAAACGAATCCCATTGTGGAAAGTGCGTTTGTTCGATATGAACGCACTCTTCACATTCGTTTTCAAGGCTTCGCCCTTTCGTTCTGTGAAAAGCAGTATGGACTCGTTGCAATCAACCACAACCATTATTTTTACTCGCACTAAAACAACCATTACTTTGACTGAAATTGATTAATTATACAACGTACTGGCTCCGTCAGAAATAACCACAGGGTCTAGAGGAGCCAGGCGGCTATTGGAATAGTATACTGAACGGAAATAGATTACATAAAAGATCGGGGATAGCTATTCTTAGAGTTGTTTCCTTGAGTTATTTCGTAGAGTTAGAGTTAATAAGTGTCCAAGGTCGGTCGTCAAATTAAGTAAAACAGCCTGTTGAACAACAAGACAATTGCAAGACTTACACACATTAATCGTTCGACACAACCAACACAGTATACTAACGCAGTAAATATCAATATATTTAATCGAACTGAAAAATAAGAAAATGAAAATATGGGATGTCGGCACTCTCTAAGTTAACAACGAGGAACAAGGAAACTAACTTACCGTTTCTTTTTCCGATTTTGTCTTCCTTCCACATCGGAAGAGAGACTAGAAATGAGTCAAGTAATAAGTTAGAAACTCGTGGCAAACCGAACAGACAGTTTGCTTTCCGGTGGACATGCAACATTGCATGTAGCTGCTGAAAGTAGACAAACTTTACCTCGTAGTTTTGTATCAATGTTTTATTGGCTTTAATTGGATTCTAAAGCTTTAACTTGCATTCCGCTGGCCACTATCTAGACGTCCTTTGGGCTAATTGCGCGCAATAAATCATATCGCAATAAGAAAAGACGTTGCAAGAAAAAGTCTTATATGAAACCGTAGTACCAAAAACTTATAAATCTCGTTTTATCAAGGTTCCATAGAATTTACCTGCTCCTCTATTAAATAATGCGTTGTATTCTTTGGCTATTTTAGATTCTAGGGTTCATTTCTTGAAAAAAATTGATTTGAAACTATTAGAATGTACGAAAAATCGTGCAAGGTGCTAATAGTTTAGTTGTTTTCTGTCGATATTCTTGTTTTGCTTTTCGCCTCCATTTCCTTTTTTAATAATTTGCTATTCAGTTATTACTGCAGTCGAGCTATTTGACTATTTTGTCGCTTGATTTCCTTAGCTACTTCAAAAGTTGTTTCAGTAATTTACAGTTTTCGGCATTGTTGTACCTTACCTCACATTTTCGTCAGCATTTTATTAACGTTTTCGTTTTAACGGCTTTTTTTCAAAAACGGCTTTTTTTCAAAAAGTGTGTTATATCTTAAATGAGATCAGCAACTGAATATTTTACTTAAAGTGTGGACAATAATACATTCGGCAAATTACTCTACAAATTGAACTAGACAGGTATGCTTTTTTTATTTAAGGGCGATTTAAATCATTTTTGTGGTGACTTGGAAACGCGACTTTTAGATTGCTTCAATGAATTGTTGATTTTCGAGAAGTTAAACCACGCATAAGCGTTCTCTGATACGTCTAAATTCAATTTTCTTAAAAAACAAAGGAACGACGGAAAATTAAAGAAATGTTTTTGAGGATTGCAAGCTAATGCAGGAACACATGTCATGGGTTCATGTTAGAGGTCATATTTGACCCCGTTTGCTTCTTCGTCCGATCAAACAAAAAACTAAATGTGCTGAAATTGCAGTCAGGAATTTGCATAATGACTATAAGAAATGTTGGCCATAGACTTATTTGAACGTCAAACCACGTTCTCAAAAAACTTGGTAAAGACGTTTCGACCGAAAATGACCGAAGGTTTTCGGTCGAAACGTCTTTACCAAGTTTTTTGAGAACGTCGTTTTACGTTCAAATAAGTCCACGTCCAACATTTCTTACAGTCATTAAACAAAAAGCTCTTTATGTAGATTTGACGGCGTTCGATGTGTCTCCGTTTTGGCGCCCAAAGCTAAGGATGGTAGACCTTAAATTTGTAAAACCATAAATTTTGCAAAGAGGAATTCGTTTAGAAATTACTTCCTAATTTACAAATCTAGATTGCGTGCAATGGAAAGCGATACAAAATGAAATACTTCATAAAATTAAACGAGAATACAATATCAAGACGTGGAGAAGAAAACGTAATCCTTAACCTGACTTTAAAAGATCTTTTTCAGTTGACGCAATGAAAGGAAAGGTAAAGCAAAATCAACACTTGTTTAGAAAACAACGAATGAATCCAGAATCAAACAAAGGGGATAACCGCAAAGAGTTCTTGTTATATATTGTTTTGCGTCTTCCGCACTCCTTCGAAATTCAAGAGTTCCCGGAATTCGACAATTCTTTCTTCATCGTCGTTCTCTGTGCTTGCTGGATAAATGAGATTCTTCGTGTTTGTTCAGTAGTACCTAATCCTAGCTTGGTTTTCTTTTGTCCCATTGTGTTGTTTTAAAAAATTCACGTAAGTTGTATTGAATTTTTCAGGAATGTAAGAGAATCGAATTAGACAAGGAGAAAAAAAAATATCACTAGTTGAAATACTCACAACATATTGACGTAAGAACAAGCAGTATCGCGATTTCTTTGTAAACCATTATTGCTCCTCAAATTCTGCCGACAACTGTGGGTGTTGTTGCTTTCTTTATCGATCGGTCAATTTTTCCTCACCTTAAAAGCTCTATTTTGGTTCATTTCCTAAATTAAGCTTAATTTTATACCCAGCCAGCTCCTAATTTGAAGCAGCTGCGTAGAGAACTAACATTCATATAACACATCTAATTAGACCACCGTTACATTAACGCATTTAGCTGATCACAACAGACTTTCTTTCCTAAAAAGATTGAATTTGTTCCCACAAAACCAACATGACAACCACTCTCCGCATTTCCGCGCGAAGTCTTTGAAATCGCATCCGTTTGGCAGACGGCTCAATTAAAATGAAAAAAATATCATCTCCTTGTGCAAGCAAAAAATCATTCCGGTAGCCATAGATTTTAACATCTTGTATCAATTTCACTGATCCTTGCTTTTATCTTTTTAAAGTCCCACGTCTTTTTTTCCAGTGGAAACAAAACTGTCGAAAGAATGTTTATTTTCCTGACTAA
The DNA here is from genome assembly GCF_036669925.1 of Montipora capricornis. Classification (NCBI taxonomy): domain Eukaryota; kingdom Metazoa; phylum Cnidaria; class Anthozoa; order Scleractinia; family Acroporidae; genus Montipora; species Montipora capricornis. The sequence continues at coordinate 24,394,443 of NC_090885.1, read as the reverse complement.
ATGAAATGTTTTTCTGTGCGCTCGGAAGCGAGAAGGCGTCCGAAAATTTTGCCAATTATAAATTGGAAAATGGAACAACCTGGATTCGTGTGACTAATTAACCGTAACCAATTTTTCATTTGCTTTTACGAATAAGTTTTGTGGTTTTCAACTCAAAAGAAGATTTTCTTGTCACTTGCGGAAATCGATCTTGATTTTGCCAAAAAGTGCAGGCTATGCGCTAATCCTCATTTGCTCTTCGTCGAGAGGCGTACTCAAAACAAATCTTCAAGTGTTCTTTTCTTCTAATTGAGAATTTCAAGCTTTCAATATAGAGGAAAGTGTGTTTTTTGTTGACAATTCGGAGGCGACCAACGAATGAAATTGATGAAGGAAATACCGCCTCTTGAAAAGACAATCTTGTTCGTTGAATTTCCAATTCAGTGTTTTTTCAATTTCGGATTTGCAAAGTCGATCCTTTAAGAAATATCACAAGCATACAAGCATTATCATCGATAAAGAAGATGATCCCTCAGCAAAACCAGCAAGTAGTTGATTTGCTTCTTAGAAAAAGCTCCCATATAAGGTCAACCTCTAGTTCCTATTTTTCATGATAAAGATTGTGTGTAAGGAGCGTGGTGAAAGGTAGCGCGCCGGCAAATTAGGTTCGAATCAGAAGATTCTACTCAAATTGTAGAGAAAGCAGTGAATAAACCGTGACTTTTCTAAAGATCACGAAACCTCTTAGTTTGTAATACATGTTCCGATACAGAGGTCTCTGCGTTAGTTACAAAATAATTTGGAAAAAAAAAAAAACTTTCTGAATTGAAAACAACTTACTTGAAGTGTCTTAAGTTTGGGTGAAAAAACCATGCGTGGTAACACAAAATATAATAGACTGCGATGATAACTGGAATCTATTACTATATAAAGAAGCTTACCACATCAAGCGTTCAGTACTTTCTTTTAACAGTGGTTTAAAAGCCAGTAGAGAACTTTGCCTATTCTCTTGATAGCATCGTCTTTGTTTTGCATTTTCACGTGCTTGATACTGCTTATGTACCATCTATAGTATTTTAATTTCTGATACTTGTTGGTCACCTCAGTCTGAAGATGATATAGATTTATATCGAAATATTATAAGTAAACGTTTCTCTGCATTTGTTGCCTGTATTACAGACACACAATGCATTTACTCGGAATTACATTTATTCTCCTTCTCTAACTGCAGTGATCCTCTTAACTCTCATTTCATGTCCATTCCACAGTTCAAATTTATGGAATTTTTTTATATTCTATTCTTACCGCCAACGGCACATTAGCTAATCAGATTGCGAGATTACAAGCAATTGTGGTAAAATTTCTTTTGACACTGAGATACGCGATCTGTCGAGCGTGGTACAAATCAAACGCCAAAACCACTTAGTAACCTCGCCTCTCTATGAGCATCTGTTCGTTCGATTCCCGCCTGGGACTCTGAATTTCCAGTTGTCTTTTTTTCGCCCGTAGCCAAGCAGTTAGCCAAAAAAACAATAACATCAAAGCGAACAGATAACATGGTTGACAGAACGTTAGCTTTTTTCTGAAACCTGTTCGCAACTGAAAAAGATTCAAAGTTGAAAGAAATTTGTCTACTGTACTGCTTTTCTTCCTTACTCCATGACTTGTCCATTTTTTTTTTTCACGCTTTTGATTTTCAACTTCTGCCCCACTGCCGAACCTTTAGGGCAGTGGTCGGCTGTTCATAATCTCTGTAAAAGTACTGTAAAGGAACAAGGCGACGCTGATTTACAGGGTATGTGTGTTGCTCTATCAACTTCGCATCCTCCCGTGATTTATGCACAATCACCTCTTCTTCCTGGTAGTCTTTACTGGACCGGCAGACTTTTTTTCCCTTTTTATCGCCTCCATTTCCGCTAAAAAATTCGCTAATATCGAGTAAATATCCAGGAACAGATACAAGTAGAGGATAAGCACGAGAACGGCCACTGTAGTGTTCATTTCACACGAAGACAAACAGAATGTGTCCAGGTCAAGTATGTCGTGTCACAGTCCTTCAATAGCCTCCAATGGAAGAGAAAAGAAAGACCGTTTCTCTTCTTGATTTTGCCGGTTAATAATTATTTCCGCACAGATATGTTGCGGTTTACAAGAGCCGGACAGTGGATGTTTTGAAGATTTTCACTCGGACACCTGCTATTTGATGAATTTGCATAAAGAGACGAGAGAAACGGTGAACCCTTTAATACAACAATCGTTCCAATGAATCGAAACGAGTCATTAACAAACCGAGTGCACCACTAAGGGGAAAAGCTTGTGAAGTACACGTAGCCGGCTACGAACATGGATTTGTACGCGTCGCAGGCTACAAATATGGAAATCTTTTTACCGCAGTCGTTTGCACGAGGAATTGTACAAACCGCGCGGTACCGTGAATAGCTCACTTTTTACCAGTCCTACCTCTTCCCTTCCTAAGCTGTACATTCTGTCGGCCTAAACGCTTTCGTCCTTGTTCCCGCGTGAAATAAATGCGGATCAAAACTTGAGACACTTTCTTTCGCACAAACTGAACGATACTGCTTATGACAAGATGACCAGTGCAGTGAACTTTACCAACTTCTTGCTGGATTTGGAGGTAGCCCAAGAGGCGGTCCGACTTTTAATCCGTTGTAGCATACAAATATACTTTATTACCATATGTGTATAGTTTAGCGGGATTCTCTGCCAACAAGACAGCCACCCAATGCCTCGAATTCGATGCGCTTATTAGATCCACTTGATATAACTGTAACTTGGTTGAAAATGAAGATTCACCTTTCACTTTTTATGATAAAGATGACATTATTTTTTACTATTTTAGTATCGGTGTTCAAGTGCTGGCCGTTTTAAAACCGAAATGAAATTTTCAGGGGAATAAACAGAGCAGTACTAGATGACGAACAACTGATCACAAACGACAAAACTCACAGTAGCAAGTTAAGGGTTTAAGATGTGCTCTAAATTTATTATTCATTAATTATTGCTTACATATCATTTGCTTTCCGCTTTTCATAGTGAAACAGATGTACATATATTTATTTTTTGGGAAACTTCTGAACAACCCCCATCCCAAGACCCAGAATATAACATGCCACAGTGGGACAAGCGCGTAATATGATAAACAAAAATAAAACTGAATAAGCCAGGCGACAGAGGCCAGCGACTGTTAAGTAGGAAACCAAGTATGCAAATCAGGGATTAGATTGATTTCTACTTAGTTGTCTTTTTCTGAGATAGGTTGATCTTGTCTCCTAAACTAAGCGCCATTCCCTGCAAAAAAAAAAAAAAGCATTCACTCATGTCATTGATTTATTACCAAGAATAGCGAATTACGATTTGGCCTGAATATAACTGTGCTACAAATTTCAAGGGATAAGCCAATGGAACGATGTGTCGCTTGGCTAGATCAACCATGCGGTCAATTCTTGGAACGCTCAAGGGAGGCCAATCACGATTTACTACCGAAGTGGAACCCCGCGTTCCGTACGAAACGTTTGAACTATTTAGTTTCCCTTCGTCCTTAAACAACAAGGCGAACACGACCTCTGCGACAGCCAGAGGGCCAAAAACCATCAGGTCTAATGGGTAAAAAATTTATGGCTTTGCACGATCTCAATGTGCAATTGCAATTGAGAACATTTCTTTCCCATCCTCTTCTATAACAACAACGTAAAATGACCAAATATAAGGTTCAGTGAGAAACACGAGTGCACGTCGGTTAATGTTTGCATTGCACCTATTCACTGACAAAAATGCCGTTCAAGCCAATTTAGGTTCAGTTCTGGAGAGGCAGTTTACCTAGTAACAATGTGGTGACAACCTTGATTCTGTTCGAAGGGGGTAGTTTCTAAAAAAACTGTGGTTGATAATGTAAATTGGCCACCGTACAGAGATTCTAAAAGCTGACGTTTCGATAACCTGTTCAAGGCTCCCAGATGGTAGGGAAAGAGAAAAATAAATGGGGGCTTGACCCAATCCCCCACTCGCTTTTCCTACGCAGTTGTTTTCGTTTTCTCGGCTACCTGGTTGCCTGGAACAGGCTAACGTTTCGAGCGTTAGCCCTTCGTCAGAGCGAATCGAGGAATTGTGGGTTACGTCTAGTTAGCAGAGTAGGAGGTACGCTATTGGTGGTAACATGGCAACGTGAAAAATAGGAATATATTAGTTAAATGAAAAGCGTTCGTTAATACCGTGAGGATTAAGGGTGCCGATTTGGAAGATGAATTTTGTTCCAGATTCTTGCGGCTTTCCGTCGCACCTAGATATAGGGAAAGGCCGCGGATAGCCATGTGTTTTTAGAGTGGTTAGGAAGATTAAAATGACGAGCGACTGGCTTAGATGCATCCTTGTCATTCTTCTCAACATCGCGAAGGTGTTCGCGGAATCGGTCGCCTAGTCGTCTACTTGTCTCGCCAATGTATAATTTTTTGCACAACGTACAAGTTATGCAATAAATGACATCTGTTTACCTGGCTCTTCGCTCGGATGCGCACGTGACCAGTAACCGAAGGCCCTGATTGGTTGCTTGGTTTCTCGATTGACACGTTGGCCAAAGCATCTTCTCCAAATATACTTCGAGCGTAGAGATTAGCTGCCATAAAACCACACTCCCCCGCTAAAGCCTGTCGATAAACAAAGGCATTTCCAAAGGTTAACAGTACTAAACTCTCCTGGGTGCTGTTGCAGTTTGTCTCTATTTCATTTTGTGAGGTTACTTAACCTTCAGTCTCTCTGCTCCATAGCTTCCTCTTTGTTAAGTTACGAGAGGTGAAAGAGTGGCGGCGTTTTCCCCAAGGTTGAAACGTTCTTTTCGAAACAGAGTTGCAGATTGGCATTTGCTGGGCTCAGCAATATTCGAGTTACGTTTCTAATAATAATAAAACTTTAATTTCACACGAAAACGTTGAATAGCTTGTAGAGTCGTGCACAAATGAATGTAACAAATACATATCAAATCATACTGATTTTTGTGGAGAAGGGAAAACCGGAATTCCCGGAGAAAAATATCTCGGAGCAGAGTAGAGAACCAACAAACTCAACCCACATATCACACCGGATCTGGGAATCGAACCCGGGCCACACTGGTGGGAAGCGAGTGCTCTCACCACTGAGCCACCACTGCTCCCATGTGCCAACCACACCCCAGTTGACCAATGGCGGGATAACTTAATCCAGTGAGTAAATTTTCGCGCACTGAAATCTTTGCATAGCCTTATTCACTGGATAAAGTTAATCGGCCTTTGAGCAACTGTGGCCAGCGGTTTATTGGCTGTATGACTTCTTTGGTTCGGACTTTAGTTCGGTGGTTGGCAAATTTGAATATCTTTATACCTTCTCTGGTGTTAAACATTTCATGTTTGTTGAAGCAATCAAATGATCCAAGTATTCCCTCAGGTCGGTAATGTTCGTGTTGACTGTTACCTAAGAAAAAAACGAACAAAGTTAGGTTAAGGGGCTTGTGAAAAAGACAAGGTACAAAGCTTAACTGCAACATCCATGCAGAACTCTCGTTTCATTCTGATGTCCAACGATTTTACTGAGACAGAGTTCACATTTTTAGATCCATCCCAGCTACAAGATAACGGCCAAACATTCATTGACGCGGTTTCTTCGGCAAATAAGCCAGATAGAGATTTGAAAAGGTTGGGCCAATTAATGGCTTCTAATTTTTCTGTTTAACTGGATGAAAGTGAGAACGGGTTGTACAATTTCTCAACTCACCTCTTCGTTCGAGATTCACTTACTAGTGATGTAGAAAGGTTTCAAAGTTGAACTTTGGTGATTTTCGACCAAGAATAATTCAAAGGCAGCCATTTTTGTATAGGGTCTATGAGTTTGCTGATACCCGAAGATTCGCAACGACTGCACACAACTTTTACGCAGCATAAAATGTGAGCAATTTACCTTGTTCTCCCACTCGAACTCAGCCCACATTTGCCTAAAATCTGAATCGGTACAGGTAGCCGGCACGATGTAATCCATGATGTCAATGTGAATGTCATTCAACACAACACAGTTACGATCTCCAGTGCCGCCCGAGACATCATACACTGTCAAGAAATCACAACAAACAATATCAAGAAGTAGTAATTACTTTGGTTTGTCACAGCAGCCGGAGAAAACCAGTCAAATTTATTATCCATTGCATTCACTATCTTGGATCTGATTCACTACGAACCTAAAATAATTAACAATTATTGGATGAGGTTGAGCATGTTAGCGATAATTATCAAGGCCAAAGTTTGTGTTATCTGCCGAAGCCGAAGGCTGAGGTGGATAACACAAACTGAGGCCTTGATAATTATCGCTAACATGCGAAAGCCGAATTCAATAACTGTTTTATTATGCATATTCCTGAGCTGAGCTCCGCCATGACAAAACTGATCAAACTGCTGGTTAGTGTGTTAGGTGACGTCACTTCTGCATGCATAAAACTATTGTCTGTGGGTATGACGTCAATTCTACGTATATAAAATCTATTGTTTGTAGGTATGACGTAAGAGAAACGGAGCAAGCAAGAATTAGCTGCGTGCTTATAGGTGACACCAATGTATAATAATAAACACTTAATGACTGGTCCTAAGGGAAACAGTTCATTTTGTTTCCCGAGAATCTCATTGTTTCCTCGAGGCGCAGCCGAGGGAAACAAAATGAACTGTTTCCCTCGGGACCAGTCATCAAGTGATTTGTTATACAGCACAAAAAGAAAAACGAGCAATGGCAACAGCAACGGCGGTCGTCGATCAACATTCGCGGGTGAAACATTCGCGCAGGAATGGCGGGAAACAGTTTTGTTGTTAGATATCATGTGAGCTCGAAGTAACCAATGAGAGCAGTGTCCATCATCATAGGCTGGAGAAAATACACGTAGCCTGAGCTAAGCACAAGAAAATGAGTGCGAGTTAGCCGCAATGGGTTTTAGTATGTAAGGGTCTAACGGTAAATGGTGAAAAATGCGATCTTACTTTGCACACCAAGTTTAATTTGGTTGAAGTTTTCGGCAGTACGCGAAATAAAGATCACAACAGAACACGAAATATAACAATTTTATTCGTTCTGAGCAAGCCGCCTTCTCTGTATCTAGGAGCACTGATTAATGACCCCTGCCCTTGCAATAGGAAACATGGAATCCGTTTGAAGTTCCAGTTAAAGGGTAAAGTTGTTCGTTGACCAGTCTGAGAAGATGATATGAGAATATAAGTCAACTGGTAGCTGCAAAACCTCCCTGAAACTGTTACAGTGGCCGCTGAGAGGAAATGGTTGTCAAGCTTACCTATGTTGCCAAAAATGATGCCATTTTCCGTTGATGACACTTTGACGTTCGCCTAAAATGGAGGTTTATAATACTTGAATTAAGGTAGAAGAAAATCATGCCACGTGTTTCTGATACAAGAATGACGCTCGTGGTAAAGTGAGCGGGATCTTGAACAACTGCAAAAACTTAACAGCCAAAAAACGCATCACTATGGATAGCACCGTTCAACACACCCGTCAAACCAAAGAACTAAGTTATCACGGCAAGAAATAAACGTAATCGTCGTCAGTGGAACACTTGGCACAACCTGTTAATCCTTCAATAATTGACCGGCGAAAATGTAAGCCCGCGAAAACTGCAACTCAAAATGTACCTTGATGTTAGAGAAGTCATTTGGTCCTAACATAATGGGCTGTGGCTTCTCAACCAGCTTCAGATCACCTGGAAACACAAAAGATAAAAGCTTGTTGGAGTAACACAAACGACTGAATCACAATGAACTATATCAAAACGAAAAGGAACAACCCAAAAACTGTTGCGTAACACTCTCATGCCACAGAAACCGGGATAAGCTCCGGCTCTGATGGGCCACTTGGCTCGTAAACAGACTTTACTTATCACGTGGTCTGAAATGGGGAAACAAGACGTGCAAGAGGTCTATACAGCTACAAAGTTAGATCAACATTAATTGGTGTACGCGTCACAAAGTGACCCGGCCTCTAACAATGACCTTGCTGAACCAGAAGCCAAACCAAAAAGTAATGCATGGAGTTCTCAGGGGTTGATCTAGGGGAAGGTGTAGGGGTAGCACCATGAATGTCATTATGCAGCTGTTCTGCAGGTATTGGACACGTATGTACTGGCTCATTTGACGGTCTGCATCTATTGTAATTAGCCAAAATATTGATCACCTTGGTTTTGCGGCTCAATTAAAATCGCTCCGTGAGTGGAGAATGAAGTATTTGCTTACCAAGCGTCGCCAACTCGAGAGTAACGTTTTGCAGCGTGTCTGATGTCTGATTCACAATCAGCAAGTCCAGCACAATGTCATATTGATTCACATTCACGTAGGCCTCGGCGTAGACTGGGTCAGAGAAGCCTGTTAACTGTGCAACCTGTCAAATGAAAGAATATTAGCCCAGCGCTAGCCTTCATAATAATTTTCTTAAACCGTCAGCCGTATTAATAGATGCATTCCCACGTGAATGGTACCGATTAAAAAGTAGTCAAGCGAGGAAATAGTCAAAAGTGCAAAGCAAAAAAACCACTGTACCTTGTTGAGTTTAGAGCCAACCAGTTCATCTTCCTTCTTTCCACCAACAGAACCAACCGCTTGTGACAGGGCCAATGCAAACTGATCCTTTAAAACAAGCACGCAAAGCGGCTCAGCCTTGATTACATTATTGTAGAGCGTTAACCCACCTAACTGCAAATTAGCAAATCAGCTCAAGTTCTAGTTTTCTTACTTCTGAGATTCCAGAATCAGACTTGGCTAGCAACTGCATGAAGGGTATAGGGTCATCCACCTGAACTGAGAGAACCTTGTCCAAATCAATCTAAAATATAAAAAAAAAAAAACAGATCATGTTCTTCACTTCACTTTCATTGTGCTACCTCATAAAGATATATTGCACACTGTCAGCAGTCTAACGGTTTAGAATTACTAACAATAATACGATGCTAAGGAGTCTTGAAAGGCTCCTAGGCTAGTAGATAGGTAGATAATAGATTGAGGTAAACTGTTCCAATTAGCTACTGTTTGTGGTAGGAAACTGTATTTATACAAATTGGTACGAGCTGAGAGTGGGATATAGTGTTCACAGTGTATGTCTTGATCCCCTGGTGGGTTTCTGGAGTGATTCCAGGAAGGGAAGAGCAGCCAGGTTATTTAAGCCTTTGTTAACGAGAATTATTCTGTTTATTTGTCTACGAAGCTTTAGAGGTGTCCAGCCAAGTTTTTTTAATATCATTGACATAGAATCAGGCTCAAAGCTTTTATAGTCAGAAAGGACAAAGCGTGCTGCTCTGCGTTGAATTTTTTCAACTTCCGCGATGAGCTGTTCAGTGTGGGATCCCAAGCACTACTGGCGTATTCTATAAGTGGTCTGACCAGACTCATGAATGCTGCTTCTTTTACTGCTGGATCACAAGCAGATAAATGGCGTCTTATAGTAGGCCAAGCATTTGGTTAGCCTTGGGCAACAGGAAAAGAGACCTAAATTAAACTAAAAGAACCCCAGCTCTGAACCAGGAAAAGAGTCCTAAATTACACGCTTCAAGGTCAGTGCTTTTGGAAGGATATACCGCACAGATTTTTGACCGCCCATCAGCAATCAACAAGGAACGTTAACAAGTTTTTCATGCCGAAAAAATCCCAGGAGAGTTTCAGTTCAGTACTAGAACTCTTTTCCCTCGAGCTATTGTTTTTAACGTGTTCTTCTTCTTTTTTTTTTTTAATAAAGTGCTGCATTCTGCCGGTAGTACTCTGGGCAGAAGTAGTAATTCACTAATGCTCTAAATCCTGCTGCGAAATTCTGCAAAAACATCGATGGCTTCTTTAGGCGCCTTGCCTGTGTAGCAGTGCGATTCTTCTACATTCTGTCCTCGCAAAAGTTAGACCTCAGCCTCTCCCCACGATTTTCACGTGGCCAAAATCTGGAAAAAAAAAATCTCTTCTGAGCAAAACATGACAAACCTTGTTAACTTTTTCGTCCTCTCCCCTCTTGTTAGCATCCAGCATGGAAGACAGCGAGTTGCGGCACTCGACAGTGAAGATATTCTTCATGAGAGGGACACGCTCAGCGACCACACGCACACACAAAGAGATGCGGTCAACATCGTCATCTGTGATAACCTAAGGAGTAAAAGAGGAAGCTACGTGTAAAACAAGCAAAATCAAAGCTGAAGGAACACAGACAAATTGTTTAAAAAGTCGATCCTGTGTAAAACTAGAACCTGAAGTGAAAGCACAGCAAAGGACTTTGGACAAACTGTCAGGAAATTCGAGCTTGCGTTTCAAATGCAAGCACGCTTTGCAGGCTTATCCTGTCAGCATGGACTTTCTCCGACCATAGTTAATGCATGGAGATGGTTATGGTTAGATATGGTTTCGTGTTTTTGTCTACATTTTTCGCCTTGACGGTGCACAAAACAAACCTTTTTTTCCGACGAGAATATAACCAATCAAATCTTTCGATTAAATTATGGGCAACTAATCTGCGAACCCTTGCGAAGCAAAAACAAACGATTGTGCACTGTCACGGTCAATTCAACATCGATTACGACAACACTGCTCTCGCTTTTGAAGGTTGTAAGGTTTCATAACCAGTCCCTCGATTAATTATGCTCCGACAAACAGACAAAGGACATTACGGTGACTGTTGTGTCAAAACAATAGCGACAAAAATTACGTTCACAATCCAAAGCACATGAAAATTAATCACAGAAACAGAAACAATGGTAAGCCAGTCATCTAAAATGCTTGATATTTAGTGAAAAAGAGGTTTTAAACTGAAACAGACTAGAACACATTACCTTCTTTGGTATACCAGACTTTCCAAGGTGCAAAATGCTGGCCATGATGAGCATACAGTTGGCACATAATACCTTCAACAAAATAAAAACAATTGCATTCCAGTAGTGACCAGCAGAAGAACTGTGTATGAAAGGAGAGTGGAAGTGGCAATGGACAGGATGTGGAAGTAGCAATGATGTTGCTTTTATATGGTTCACTGACTATGAAGTCAGTGTGTTTTGCAACACGTTTTGGGGAGGTCTTCCAGAATGCTTCATTAGTGCCAATGGGAGCTGTGCAAACTTACACTCTTTCATGGCAAGTAGGATTCACAGCCTTCCCCAACTAACTGAATGATTCATCGACCAAGTAATGGCTTGAGGTTTTTTTTTTTCCAGTCCCATGCAAGTGTTGTTTAAAGGCATACTGTCACGATGTCTTAACATAACATATGGAAAATCCAACGGATGCTGCTCAGCTGATGGCAGTCACAAAATTATGAAATACTGATTCCCTTAACCCATTGACCCCTGGGAGTGAGACTTGACAGATTTTACTCTGTTTAATGCCAGACGATTTTATTCGTCAACAGGGGGTGTCCCAGAGTGCTTGAGGAGTCAATGGGTTCAATCGTAACAACTATCTTTACCTCCTTTCTGGGACGAATGGCAAAGAGAGAGTTGGGTACAAACTTGAAAACATCCGGTGAATGTTTTCAAGTTTTCAAGTTGTAGCTTGTATAAATTAAAGTCGCTAAAACATTTTGGATGACCCTCTTGTTTTAGATTCACTTGAATTCGCCAGTATCAAAAATACCATAACACTCTTTGTTTGTCCCTTCAAAATTTTGCATAAAAGCATTGTTTCCAGTTTCTCTTGGGACCATTGTAAGTCCAAAGAGAAAATAAAAACAATGCTTACGCAAAATTTTGGAGGGACAAACAAAGAGTATTATGGTATTTTGATATGGGGGAATAGTGTAAGAAAATAATAATGAAGAGGAGTTGCGAAAGCCATCAAGGTGTCAAAAGATGAAGTTTATGGAATATTGACTAGAAATTGTTACAAAAGCCATGAGTGTCCCTTTAAAGGGGACATGACTTTTTTTCTGATATGACATCTTCTGAATTTCTTTCTGTCAGTGGCTTACCCACAACCTCCCATGCACCAGTCAAATACAACTACCTACTAGGGGCAGATGACGATGATGATTACCTTTACCAGTATTTCATTGTCTAGTGTATTTTCGTGCTCAGACGGTAATTGGGGACACCAAACAAAAATTAAATCAACATAACAAAGCCAGTTTCAATTGAGTGTCGTAAAACCAAAACCAAAGTAATTACTTTGGCCAATCAAACAGGACGGAGACAATCCAGTAAAAAACCAATCAAAACTAGAAGTAATTGCACGTAGCCAACACAAAGCGCAGGAAGATGTGCACGCGCAAGCCAGGATTGGTTTTGGTTTCACTTCTGATTGGTTGAAAAAGTGGTGCGAGAACTTTGAACCAATCACTGAGTGAATTAATCATATTTAAACCAAAGCAATGCGCTAATTACTTTCGACACTCAGTTGAAAAACGCTCTATGAAATCAGAGGTTGGTTTTTGAGGAGGGGAAAACCAGAGTACCTGGAGAAACCTTTCAAAGAAGAGAAGAGAAGAGAACCAGATGATAAGTGGACTAAAACACTTAAATCTAGGATGCAACAACTGGGTGAACTCTTAAGCCTTGTTTTCACTAGCACCCTAAGCATACGCCCAAGCAATCTTGGTCATCACTACCTTTTGTTACAACAAAAGACACTCTAATAAGTTAATGAACATGCGTATCATTGGTGCTTCTGTACTTGTGAAAACCAGCCCAAACACAGATACAGTGTAGGTCAAGGCCTAAAAAATTTAATTTAATTATAGTTATTGCTAAACATGTTTTTAATGTAATCTTACATTTTGTCTTTCCTTGTTCTCTTCAATGTCCAGATAACGCAGTGCAAGCTTTGTCAACGTACAAGCAATGGCTGCTCCCACAAAAAACTCACCATCCAGCAAGTACTGACGCAAGGGAGGCCTGTAAATAAACACAAGATCGATGCATGACAGTAAGAAGCTGATTTAGATGCCTGCCACACCACCATTTAAGCCTGTCCAGCGGGGTTAGTATCTGGATGGGTGACCTCAAAATATATGACTTGATGTCAGAAACATAGCTTTTGTTAGTTTTTTTTGTTTCTTTCAAGTGCTATAATAGTTTGACAAGAAATGTGCAAATTCAACACAAAGATCACAATTGTCCAACTCTCAAGGTTGACCATTGTTTCTGCAAAGTCAAAAATTCACTCTCCTAGACGAGGTTATTTATTACCAGGTAATTCCATCGTTTTGGAAATAGAAGCTGCTTCATTATTCATTAGTGTCACAAATTCTTGCCAATTTTGAGGCTCAGTTGTTGAAATTCAAGCTCGCTTCCAACAGACCTGTTTATTTTGTTCGTGATTTATGAATGCGCTGCGAGCCTATTGCTGCCACAGACTTACACTCTTTATTCTTAGGCCTGGTAACACAGAGTGTTGTGACTAAAGTGCACTACCATAAAAATAGACCTTACCACAAAAAAAACATTTCTGATAAAAAATTCTTGTAAATTTGTCTGGATATACTGTTTTCTCAATTATTTCCTGAACACAGAATAAGTTACTTTCACGAAACATGTAGGAATTGACATTTCAGTGCCACTTAAAACAGGCTAATTTTTCTGTGGAAGCACGAGTTTGACATCCTCTTAAACCACCTCTCCATCTGTGTGTAATTCAAATTGCCAAGAATCCTGGACACATTAAATACTCTTGCCTCTTTTCCTCATCCTTTTTCAGCAGGGAAGTAAGACCAGGGGCACTGAGTGCACTCTGGGTAGCATATGTTCCATCAGCTGTCACCAGACGCCGCCCTCCGACACTCTGAGGGGACAGAGCTGAATCAGACCCTAAATAAATCAATAAGCAAGCAAGTATAAAAGATGAATCAGTCAATCTGAGGACAAAATATTATTCTAGATGCTGCCTAAATTACAATTGTTTATCACTGTGTCACAGTAAGTGTACTGTTTGCAAGAAAAATGTTTGCACTCATGCAGAATTCAATATTTAACCTGACAAAGTAAATGTGTTGGTCCAGCAATGTCTCTTTATTTTAACCATTTTTAGTTCCATATTTACCTATCTTTTGTGAAATACTACTTTTGGGGGGAGGCAGGAATGGAGGTGGATAACTACAATTTCTTACCCTCCGGGACGTCGCCTGCAGCTCGTTTCATTTCATCATCAACAATGGGAACCTGGAGAGGAATACAAGAAAAAGAAGATGGTCAGCAAAACACCAACTCGTAGTGACTTGGTTCACAGCCCATGCTAGAAATACACTGCACGACACTGCACTTACAGCTTCTTCGTATTCTAGTAGACTGTTAACCTATTGACCCCTAGGACTGAGACTTGATAGATTTTACTGTGTGACAACAGACGATTTACTCATCAATTGGGGGGGGGGGGGGGGGGTGCTTCAGGAGCTTATGGGTTAAACCAGAAGCACATGATCGGGAAGCGTGTAACTTGCAACTCTTTTCGTTGAAACAAAGCTGAGGATTTTAGAACACCAATTTTATGCCCAAATATGGACCAAAATAAGATCAAAGCTGCACGCACGGGAACATGCGCGAATGTGCAAGCTACATGTATGTTACATTCAAATAAGGAAATTTTTCAACTCAAAAAATCCCAGCTCTGAACCAGACTTAAACGCTTCAAAGTCACAAGCTTCTGGTTAAACCAGGTGAGACAGAAGACTATGATATTTTAAAAGAAAGAAAACTGCATGTAGCCCCAAATGTGTGCCTTCATCTTCTTGAATGTTTTTGGTACAAAAGTAAATTCATCCAAAACCCAAGCACCAACTTGTTGATATTTTCCCTACAATTCTGACGATCGAGTTGCACACAGTAGTTTAAAAATCACTCAAGATAGTTAAAAAACAACCTATGCGCAATGATGGTCTTACTTCTCCTAATCCCTTCTTGATCTCATCCATGACATCCAAAATGTCTTGCTTGCTGATTGCATATTCACCCATGATCCACAAGGCATGACGATGAATCCTAAATTAAACAAACATTCAAAATGCAACTTGGAAATTTGAAAGAGTATTTTCATATTCTACTAGGGAGGAAATATTGACAATACAAATGTAAGGGGGGCTTGTAGCATTATTAATAAAGCAAAACACATTAATTCCATAATGCTTTGACAGGGGATAAGCAAACAGGAATACAATATTCAGGTCAAATGCACACTTTTGTTTACATTTGTAACTGAGTTTTTTTCTTGTTATGCAATCTTCTCCAATAATATTGTATACTCCACTTCACAAGATCATTTCCTTGTTATAAGTATTATACTTACTTAACAGTCTTTATAGTGTGGAAATTTTCCAACAACTTCTCCATGATCACTGGCTTCAGCTGTTCAAAGCGCTGAACTGCCTCTCTCACAAACAGCAGAACATCAAAGGCTGCCTGCTCATTTGTATCACCAAGGAACTCCATCAGCTATGAAGAAAAATTTAATACCCTCTAGAACTTGTCTTTTCACTGCTTTTTTTAAACATGAAAACACTATAAAAGGAAACATACAGTACACAAACTTTGACAATTTACTAATACTTGCAAACAGTATCTCTGTAATACTTATTTGCATCAATAATGCATTGTCTTCATTGCTTTTGATGTCCTCACGAATCTCATGAAGTCCTTACATGTATCTAGTTTGTTGTAAAACCATTAGTGCCAATCTCCGATGATAGCTGAGAGCAGAGCTTGCCTTGTAATAGCCTACCACACAGTGAACCCTTGGCATTAGGGTTTTAGAACCAGTTAAGTTATTTCCATGACACAGAAAGTTCTCTCTTACCAGTGGGACAATAGAAACAGCCACATCAGGAAATTTGACGCTGCAAGTGTGAAGAGTGCGAACCAGCATCTGCACAAAAAGAAGGGCAACAGCCATCACTAGCGCTCTTAAAGTTTACAGTAATCTAGTCAATTCAATTCAACTCAATTCAAGTCAATTCACCGTGCCAAGCTAAGAATTAATACTAAACTAAAGATCAATTCTGTAAAGAGTACTATTTTTCTCGTGGCTTTTGATCTGTCATCCTTGTACATGTGATACGTGTATATTATTATAGGGGGTTTCAAGAAAAATTAACTTGTGCTTCTTTTCTTCAAGGATGCATTTAGCTTAAGGTACTTCTTGGAAGCAAGTCATCTGTGGGACTGGATGACTGTGGACTCAAATACCTTGCGTAAATGATGATGCAATAAGAAGCTATGATCGTTCTCCCTTAGAGTCATAACAACAACATTTCAAAATAATTATGCGTCTTTCAGACGGCATGTACTAAAACCCGAAACACCGAAACGAAACCATCGGAACGAAACCACCGGAACCGCCGAAATCATCGAAACACCGAAACGAAACCAGGGAAACCACTGAAACGACGAAACGAAACCACCGGAACCACCGAAAAAGCTATAAAAACTTAAACAAAACGATCGAGACAGCCTCAATGGCACCACCGTTATTGACTTCCGGGCGGATTGACATGAATAATAATTTCTCGAATAGTTTCCTCTGCTTTTCCTGCTTCAGTTGTTCTTTTATCACAATCTTTGAAGTTTCCCAAAAGTAAAAAGAACGAAATCAAAAGATTCTATTATTTTTAAAACTACGTCACGCAATGTAAAGCGTTTCCCCATGAGCACACAGCGGCCACAAACAAAGGTACATCCGGTCACGGAAGGCTTGCAGATTCCGTGCAAATCTGAAGCTAGTGGCATGAAAACGACGTCGTAAACAGTGCAAAGACCAAGGCAACAAACGGAAAGTACGAAGGGACAAGGTTATGACGTAAGAATGTTAAGACATTTTTAAACATTTACATTTCGAAGTGTTGTTCAGATTGTTAAGCTGTTTCAGTGGTTTCGTTTCCGTGTTTCGATGGTTTCGTTTCGGTGTTTCGATGGTTTCGCCGGTTCCGGTGGTTTTGGTGGTTTCGTTCCGATGGTTTTGTTTCGGTGTTTCGATGGTTTCGGCGGTTCCGGTGGTTTCGGTGGTTTCGTTCCGATGGTTTCGTTTCGGCGTTTCGGGTTTTAGTACATGCCCTTTCAGACACATGTACATGCATTTCACAATCATTATTAATTTTATTCACTTTGTACTGGATATGTTAATGAGAGCATATTGTAAACTAATGATACCTGTCTATATCCACCAATATCTTCATGTTCACTTTCATTGTGGGTTTTGGTCACTTCCTTCTTCAAAACAGCAACAACCTGTTAAAAACAATGCAAACTTCATTAGCTTGTTCTGAAAAAGAACATCTCAAATAATAATTATTGTAAACAAGAAGATGTGTAACCTTCTGTCAGCTTGAAAGTCTTAAGTCACAGACCTCCATATAATTTATGCTCAATTTGTAACTCAATCTATTTTCTGCCAGAGGTCTACACTTGCTAATAACGTAATGCAATAATTTTTTTAAACACTGTCTTGAGCCATTCTATACCTCATGTATGTTGCGTGAAGTGACCAGATCAAGCACAAGCTGTAAGGTCTTCTTCCTCACTTCAAGGTCGGGGGAAGACAAGACACGAAGGATGTCCATAACAAGTTCCTATAAGATACAATACGTTTACATAGTTCAAGGGATGATCACTTCCTTAGCAGATAAAGAACATTACAATTATTTGGTTTTACAAATTTAGGTCTCATCGACAAATAAGTTAATAATGTGGGCAGGGGCTAAAATAACATGAATGAGATTCCACTCACCCTAAGGACTTTTTCCTGGGATGGATTATCTTTCAGAGCAATCAGCCTGTCCAGCACAATAAGCTTTACATTGTTATCACTTTCCTTGACAATCAGTTCAATGTAACAAGATGCAGCAGACTTTTGAAATAAAAGAAAAGAAAAGCATTAGATTGCATTCAGAAGACACAATAATAATATTAAGCAGGTGTATTTGATACACCTATTCCCAGGGGGAGATGATTATGTTTATTCATGACAGCAAAAAAAACATTTGCAAATTTAGGACTGACTATGAACAAAAACTGAGCATACACATAAAATAAATCACTTCTTTGCTACTGATGCTTGGATACTCTTCCTGGTGACAGGCTCAAATTTCTGTTTTACAATTTTTGTAGCACATGTATACCCCCTAAGTTCATAATCTTATGTTTTAGAACATGACAAATCTTGGTACCTTTACGGCAGTTGGAGCAGATGATAGTGTAACCAAAGTTCCAGCAGCTTCATAACGCACGGCAGGTGATGAAGAATTCAGCAAGTTGTAGATGCATCGTATAAAACGTGACCTCTCTGCTGGGTTAGCGTGGCAAACCTATGTGCAACAGGATTCATACTCAATTTAATTCTTGAACTGCACTTTCAAGGATCTTCAACCAACCAATAATCATTGATAATTATTGTCAAAAACTGGTATCTCCTGCCAAAGGAAATTTGAAGAGATCCAGGCAAGTACCATAAATAATTAAACACCCTACGCATACAGGAAAAATTTAACTTGTAAATAGTACATTAAGACAACTTAAACAATGAGCAATACCAGTGACTGTACCTTGTAAATCAGTTCAACGATTACCAACTGCAGTATATCACCAAATGTGTTGACCTGATCAATGCATGTACTCAGGTATTCCAAAGCACGGTCCTGCAAAGATAAATAGAAAATAAGAATAATCAACTTGAGCCTTAACTAGAATAATTGCCTACAAAACCTTACAACTTTATCTCCACATAAATCTATATAACTTAATGGGACCAATAATTTCTTTGTCATCCCACTTAAGCAATTTAAGCAATTTTACTTTGGCAGGAATAGTCTAAATAATACCCAGAAGATGACCAAGTGGACTTGAAACAATAATTAAATGCCAAATCACCTGATCAACATGAATAAGCATCATGAAGGCATTGCGTTTGCAAGATGCATCCTGTTCCTGCTCCAGGAATGTATGAACCAACTCTGGTGCATCAGGAATGAGAAAATCAAAGTTTCTGGGGGGAAGCAACAACAAAAAATTCATGCTAAGTGTAACAATAACATTATTTAAGCCCCAAACTGATGTACTTATCGGTTTTGATAGCATGCACATGATGGTGCTGCTGTATATTCCTTTAGACTAACCAACACCTTGTCTATTCAAATGCTATTGACATCCTTTACAAATGAATTGGTGCAATGTCTTTTTTAAAATTGGCAAAACAGATACTCAAAACTGTGTAAGTTGGCACAGAGTATCTGTTCAACAACAACAAAAAAAAAACAGGTGGAAATACTGACACTAATCTTTTTTTCAAATTACACAGATATTTTGTTAACATTTTTTTAACCTTTGCAAAAAGAGCATTAAAAAATTTTTGAACACCAAAGGATTGGGTCAAACTAAAAATAATCATCCACATGTACCCTATTAATTTTTAGGTAGTACATGCAACTCAAGTCTGCCAAATCTTGAGAATTAATATCAGAAATGACTTCTTTATTGAACAAAGTACAAAAAACTAACCTATAAATGGTGTAGATAGCCATAACAGCATTACGTCGCACATAAGAGTGGCGATGCTCCAAACAATTTCTGATAGTTGGCATAAGGGGCTCCAACAACTCAGCTTCCTTTTTGAATGAAAAAGAAAATGTTTTTAAAAAAATAATTTAACTTGTATTTCCACAACATTTACTTTAAAAAAAATGAAATGTATTCTTATGTCATATTTTGTACACACCTTCAGCTTGCAGAGGAACCTTAGCGTAGAGCCTCTAATATACTCATTCGGATGTTGAAGGTCCTTAAAAACAGAGAACACAATGCATAGAACATTACAAAATCTGTAAAAACATGACTAGATAGAGAGAAAGACCTACCAATTTACAACATCAACTTCCTCACCTTTCTATATGCATCACAAACCAAAATCATCTCCTGCAACAATTTACCATCTTTGCCAGTTTTTGGGACAATTTCCCAGAAAATCAGAAGAAGTTTTTTTATGGTGTGATCATCCAGTGGCATGAGAAACTTGATGATAACCATAAGAAGTGATGGCATCTTCTCTCCATTCAATATCTGTTGGATCACTTTCTTCAGTGATTCTGTCTTAACCCTCAGATCACCTTTTTCTGATAAAAGAGGAAAACAATGTTTAATTCCTAATACATAAGCCAAGTTCATGAGCTGACTTCATCATCAGGGGCATTCAGCTAAGGGAAGCTAAAAATGGCAGGTTGCTGCTGCTAATGTGAAAAAAATAAATAACTGTAGCTAACTATAGAATACTGGGCCATGTCTCCTGAAATACTTGACAAAGTGGCTCGGCTGCTCAACCTGTAGAAGGAGGGTACCTTATTAAGACCTCAGTGTGAGGGAAAACCTTTATTGATTTCTGTGTGTATCAAGCACAGAAGACAAAATAATTATTATGTTCCATAAGTTTAAGTGAAATCTAACACTTCCATTATATAACTGCTATACGTCTTCTTTCCTTCCTTATGCCAGTTCAATTCCAATTATCGTTAACTAGATTCTAGATTAAATATTTGTTGTATTCAAAACGATATTTGTCATTTGTTGTTTACTGTGCCTTTAAATAACATGCGGACTCTTAAATTTAAAGGTCAACGACAAATGCATTTTTCGCTACCGCCAATCAAAGGTTGGGCGGCTCCTCCCAGCTTTCGACTATGTTGAGTGAACTGGGATCAGCAATGTGATTTGATTACTGCGCGCTCCACAGTAGTCGGGACCTCGGAGGAGCCGCCGAACATTTGATTGACGGTAGGGAAAAACGCATTATTTTGTCGGTTGACCTTTGAATTTATGAGTCCGCATGTTATTGAAAGGCGCAGTAACACCGCGGTCGATGAAGGTTGAAAGAATTAAACTTATTTTAAACGGTGACTCATCATTCACTAGCAGACCAGTGAGCCAAAGACCACCAATAAACTGTATATACCTTCCCTTGCACCTATAATAGCCACTGAACTGTCGAGCCACCAAAAGGAATTAAACTATCATTCTCTTGTTAGCATATGGAGGCTTTCTTTCAAGAACCAGTTGGAAATCAATTTAATTGAGTAAGAAAAGAGACATTCGACATGTCTTGGAATTAGATTC
The DNA here is from genome assembly GCF_036669925.1 of Montipora capricornis. Lineage (NCBI taxonomy): Eukaryota > Metazoa > Cnidaria > Anthozoa > Scleractinia > Acroporidae > Montipora > Montipora capricornis. Next base: position 24,373,397 of record NC_090885.1, on the reverse strand, counting down.
TTACAGGTAATATTTTAATGATTCTACCTTTGGTCGAACTGCAATGAGCGAGTAAGCTGAATTAAATTTAAAAGTGGGCAACTTACCGAGATCTTCAGCAAGTTTTTGCTCACTTAAGGCTTCTGAATCGGAGAGAACGTTGATTAACGTATAACAAGGTAGTTCCGCCGTGGTCATCTTTGAAATTTTTAGAGCGAACCTATTAAACGAACTGCGAGTAGTTCAAAGAAGGAAGATGGCGGTCTTGACGTGGCAACTTGAACTAGCGGATGCAACCAGCTAACGTTTATGTGGTAGTGTATGTTGCACGTAGCGTCGCCAATACCGCTGTATGGTATCAGGGTCGGTATCAGGAGTACCACGCGAATTTAAACTTTCCGATCTTTCACGTGCCATCACGGTGGCCATGTTGGTGTCCCTAAACAAAACAGTTGCCATGTTGGCGTCCCTGACTACTCCTCCGGGAACTGAGCTCTATTATCGTGCAAACGTTTTCTTTTGTTTTTGTGCAAAAACAAGGTTACTGATCACGTGAGTGAAAACACTCTCTACTGCCTGGACATGCTTTTAACTTTTAAATGCACCTACCTTCAGTTAAAAGCAAATGTTTCGAAAAAGGAAATTGATGAAAAAAATCATACTCTCGCACGCCAGGCGCGGCGAGATGGAGCGGTGCGAGAGATAAACGACGAATTTGCAAGAGACGATGCCGTTCTCTCGGACGTATACAAAACATGGACCCCTGGTCCATGGACCACCCCTGTGGACCCGGTCCATGGACCCCTTAATGAACCCGGTCCATGGACCTCCCCTGTGGACCACCCCTCATTTTGTAAATTAAGTACGTTTACAAGGAGAAAAGTCTTCAGACGAAAGAGAGAAGAGATCCTCGCACTTATCTGTTACAGTATTTTTATAGACCAGCGGCCGGTTCCTGAAGGGTGTAATAACTCTATTCCAGGTATAAAGTGCCTTATTCCGGCACATTTATCCATGGAATAGGGTTATTACACCTTTCAGGAACCGGCCCCAGGAGCCCATGTACGATCTATCTATTTTTAGACTACCTTTTCTGCAAAAGACAAAGACAATTCCGGTTAGGTGACGCTATGACGTCAAGTTAGTTTCTTGTGATTGGTCATTGCAGGGCTCCACAGGATTCTCATTAGCGGGAATATTGAGCTGTTATTCGCTCCTAGTTATGGGCTACTGATTTAAGCAATTGCCTGTTTTGTAGACACTAATAAACCACCAATTTGGTGGCTCCAAAAAGATTCGTCTAGCTATGCGTGCCTTCAAAGCTCAGTTGGTAGAGCATTGTGTCGGCATCGCAGGGGTCATGGATTGGAATCCCGTTGAGACCACCTGAATTTTTCAAGTGTCTTCAAAGAGACAATTGCTTAAATTGTCCAGATAAGTGTAAGGATCAGTCCCCTCTTTTGTCTAAAGATTTTTCGACTTTAACTTTGTAAAATAAGGGGTGATCCAAAGGGGTAGTCCATGGACCGGTTCCATGAAGGGGTCCATGTTTTGTATACATCCCGTTCTCTCTCCTCTCTAGAGACCATCTAGTTTGATTGAATTGTTTGAATTTGCTCATTTGGGGTGCAAAGCGACTATATGCACAAGCAACAACACATGCACTTCTCCCATTTCACTTATAAAACCATTTATAAACAGTCAGCAGACTATTTGGTGCCTTTAATTGACGAGTACTATGTGTCAACAATTTTAAGATCATCGTCACGCTAACTGTTCCTTCCTCAAAAGACTAGAACTGACAGTTATGGTGGTAGTACGTTTTCATTTGCTGCACCAAAACTATGGAGCTCTTTGCCTGAGAACATTAAAAAAGCGAAGACTTTAAACTGTTTTAAAGCTAAACTTAAAACGTATGTTTTTAGAGTCTTTTTCATCTATGAAGTTGGTTATTTTGTTTCTGATTAGATAGGGAATTTATTTAGTGATAAAGTGGTTATAAAGCGCATTGAGCTGTGGAAATGCGCCTTACAAGAACGTCTGTAGTAGTAGTTCGTTTACGTTAATACACTCATAATAATTAACAATTATTGGATGAGGTTGAGCATGATAGCAATGATTATCAAGGCCAAAGTTTGTGTTATCTGCCGAAGCCGATAACACAAACTGAGGCCATGATATTTATCGCTATCATGCGAAAACCGAATACTCCAGACCTCGAGTGAACTTTATTCTGAACACAAGTCGCGCAACACCTTCGAAGGTCTTGTATAGGAATTTCCCTAAATGTTTGGATTACATTTGTGAGTAGTTTGTACTGTTTGGAGGAAGTATATCTGACAAGGAGATTGTAAAAAGCAGTTATTTTGTTGCTTTGTCGGATCAGCATGACCTGATTATGGCTCATTTCTCCTAAATGAGAAAGTGAATCTGAACAGGTCTCCAAGAAAGACTGTTACACGACTATGAGGATTGCCCATTTAAGAATTCACGTCAAAAGGGCCATTAGGAGAATCAAATGGTTATCAGTTTTTACAGCGAGGGGTGCAGCGAGGCCCGGGTCGGCGTCATATACATATACACCGTGAGCTCTTTCTCCGTGTACTCCGCTTTTCCCGCCTCCTCAAAAACCAATAGGTGATTTAATTTGGGTTACAGTGCCCCCAATTTGCGCTCCAGCGCTAAAAGACTCACCCGAGAAAGACTAGATCCATTAGTGTTATGTCAGCGTATTAAAAAAAAATGCGGATACGACCGTCCACACGTTCCAATTCGCAGCGTATCAAAAAATTTCCACTCTGCATACCGTACTCAAAACATTTCCGGACACGACTTCTGAATTCACCGGATACGTGTGGACGCAAGCCGTATTCGAAAAAAAAAAGTAATCTAAACATTTTCGGATACGTGTCGACAGGGACTAGGTGTCAAACAGAAAGGAAAGAAAGTACCAGGAAAATCGCCTAAATCAATAACCCACAAACAAGCGAGTCACGGCGAAATCCACCCATAGCTAATTGAAGAGGACTTCCAGATAAACCACACGGTTACATGGTTATCTATTGAAGGGCACACCCCATAGTGATACAGGACCAAATAGCCATGAGCTGCAAATTACTTAATCCACGCGAATCTATGCTTTAAATTGCATACAACGGGCGAAGATTTACAATACTAAAACGTCCAACTCCAATACTGAAAACTTTTAGTCAGTTGGTAGCAACTTGCTTTTTATTTGTTTCAGTATCAAACATCGTTACCAACGTTTGATAAGAGCGGGCGATGCCTCCTGTTCTTTAAGGGTAATAAGAGCAGGTGAAGACAAAGGTAAGGGTCGACTATTTTTGGCGAATGCGATAAGTGTACGACACGACTTACGATTGTTGCAGTGTTTTAAAACATGTTTTAAAATGCTACGACATTTTTCTGAAGTACACGTCAATCTTAAGTCACGTCATAGGACTGCCGTAAGCTTGATGCGACAAAAATGGCACCGTGCAAATCGGCCCTAAGGCAGACCTCACAAGGAACAGTTAATTCTAATGAAGCAGAAATTTACTAAAAACCGTACAAAAAACAGCATGATTCCGAGGCATGCAAGAAGAAAAAGGAGGCATCGTCCCAAACTTGAAGTAACACCCACTATACTATTAATATCAAAGTTCATTTCTAGACTTGAGAGGCAAACCTAATTTGACAGATGCCGCGTAAAAACGACAAAATACCGGCATGGCATCTGATGAATCGACCATTTTACAATTGTAGCTAAGTTACATAGCCTAAGAATGGAAGCGAGGCTGCCGGTGACCCTGTTTTGATAAAAACCTATGTGCTTTTCTTAGAGTGGTTTTCAATTGAGTGTCGAAAGTAATTAGTGAATTACTTTGGTTTTGCATTTACTTCACTCAGTGATTGGTTCAATGTTCTCGCCCCATTTTTTCAACCAATCAGAAGTGAAACCAAAACCAATTGTGGCTCGCGCGTGCACATTTTCCCGCGCTTTGTGTCGGCTACGTGTAATTACTTCGAGTTTTGATTGGTTTACTGCATTGTCTCCGTCGTTTTTGATTGGCCAAAGTAATTACTTTGGTTTTGGTTTTACGACACTCATTTGAAAACCACTCTATGTAAATGTAGACTAATTACAATCACAGCAATACAATTTACATGATAAAAGAAGTGAGGTCTGTATCAATACTAGGCCACCGGCAGCTTCGCAGCCATTCATAGGCTAGGTCGCTGAGCAAACAACTGTAAAACGGCCTATTACGGTCGGTTTAAAAGGATCACAAAGGACCGTTCTAATTAGGTTGTCCAATTTAAAGGAATATAAACTGAAGCTTCTTCAACGAAACAAGCACAGCTTTACCTCGTTAGAGAAGGGCACCAACCTCGTTCTCTTCCTTTTGCTAAGAGAAAGAGGTCAGGGTCCACTGTCCAAGCTCTCCGAATCTTCTGACAAACCGTATGTTACGGTTCGACGCCACCTAAAATAATCGAAAACATTAGGCTGCCGCAGATCTGCGGATTCGAATTGGTCACAACACTTCGCGACAGTGAGTTTCTGCCTATACGAAATTTAAACGTTTTCCAAATGTGCTTTTCAAGTGCCGTTGTAAAGCTTCTTCTACCATAAAATTAATTCTAACTTGAACGACACGTACAAGATAAATAAATGACCCGTCAAGGTTCAGTTGACATAGAGTGTTTACGTCATGATTGTACACTTAGTAGCGCTGATGATAAAATAAGACTGGATTAGGCCCGTTTCAAACGTCGAACTTTTCATATGCCGCGAATCTAATGAAAATGAGAAAAATCTATTGTTTTTGCTCGTTTGCATTAGATTCGGCCATGAAAAGTTCGACGTTTGAAACGGGCCTTAGCTTATCAAAATAATCCTGTTACATCTCGCGTTGATTCCCCTCAAAATAATCCATAAAGCTGAGCCTGGTTTCTACAACATTTCTATACCCTGCGCCATTTTTTACTCTTACATTATTTTTACGAAGACAATTGCAAGAACTTATTGCAACAAAAAAGTTAATCAATTTACTATCAAATAAATTCTATGGCCAGCATAATTATCACTTTGGCTATCAACACTAAGGCGAGCTCCGATGATGAAAAACGAAAGAAACAAATGAACGCTAATAAAGAACATCAGAACGTTCCTCCTTTCCTGCGTGGGAACAAACGAAACTCGACACAGGATTCAAACAATTAACGATTTACATCAGATATATCCCCTACTCCAGTTGTCAAAGGGTGGATTGCACAACCCGAGGATAAAAAAACACATCCCATGAACAAGTGAGGTGTGGTAGACCTATATCCCCTGGATAGCCTGCGAGCAAGTTCTCCAAAGCTAGGCTGCTTGGGGTATATATATAAATGAAAATTTTGCAGTTATATTTATCTACAGATAATTAATAAAAGTTCTCACAAAACTTTATCAGTATACTTTTATTATATACCGAAGGAAAATTTCGTAGTAATTGAAAACTCATTAACTGCGAAAGATTTTCCACAACTATATATGAATGAGAATTTTGCAGTTATATTAATATACTGAAGGAAAATTAATTTCGCAGTAATTGAAATCTCATTAACTGCGAAAGATTTTCCATAACTGCTACTGGAGGCACAAATTTCGCAGTTATCGAAATGTCATTAACGGCGAAAGATTTCCCCCTTAAGCATATATTAAAACCACAGATTTCGTAGTAAATGAAATGTTTTGTAAGGCCTACACTTTACGAGATAACGAAGAGTGGGACGCAACACCCAATACTAACAATGCCGTCGAGTCCCTAAATCGTCAGTCAACTGGTGAAGGATGTAGTAACATTGCGATGCTCATGAAGAATATTTACATGGAAGACAGATTGCATGCCGTCAAAATTGTCGCAAGTGAGCAAAACATTAATGTCAGTTACGAGAATAACAACCAAGTAGCAAAAGAAAAGAAAAGAAAAGAAAAAAGAGAGAGCGATCTCGATTAAGTTTGAGAGGAGCAAACAGTTCGCTAAATGAAATCGAAGCCCACGTGGAACAAACACCTCCCGATAAGCGAGCGAGGTTAGACAAACGACCATCAAAACGGAAATTACACGCAGGAGAAACGAAGATTGGGACACGGGTTGAAGTAGAGTACGAAGAGAATGTTGACGGAGTTGTTAAGTATCTTGGATGGATAAAGGGTACGATTATGGATTACGATAAAGTGAACGGGTATCTTGTTCAATTTCCGGATGATGTAAATTGGATAAAAAGTCTAAACAGCAAAGACGTGAGAATAATCAAGTAGACATTCGTGCAAAAGAAAATTCAATTGAAACCAATGAATCAGTTATAGAAACTGCCACAGCTGTAGCTTTAATTTTGAGAGGACTGACATCCAGTTAACCTAGATATTGGAGCTAATACATGTTATGAAACAGAGGAGAGGAGTTCCCAGAAACGAATGTTGTTTTTCGTTTGTAAGATTCATTTTATCATCTCTGACGAAAGAAAAAAGAAGAGTACACCTTGTAATTAAGTGCCATAAAAGCATATACGATTATACATCATAGCCCAGTATCTTTTTTATGATTACGTTTTATGGTTCGGGTTGTCTAAAAAAGTCGTTATCAGTTGTTTTATATGTTTTTGTAGTCGATTTAGATTGCTAGCCAGTGTATAGGCGATTACTGTTAAAAAACTGTAGATAAAACTTCTATAAATGCGAATGATACTCGATATGGGGTATTGTGATACTTCGCCGTTAATGAAACGCCTGCACTGACTGCGAGATATTCCCTCTATTCCATCATTGTGATTGACTACTTCGCCGTTAATGACATTTGAATAACTGCGAATTGTTCTCTCTACCCTATTATTTTGAATTTCTTCTTCGCCGTTAATAAAATTGCAGTAACTGCGAAATATTCCCTTTATTCTATCATCGCTATTGGCTACTTCGTCGTTAATGAAATTTAAATAACTGCGAGGTATTTCCTTCATTCTATTATGGTTATTGGCTACTTCGCGTTTAATGAAATTTAAATAGCGGCGAAATATTCTCTCTATTCTATTATTTCGATTGGCTAATTCGCCGTTAATGAAATTTCATTAACTGCGAAATATCTTCGCTGATCTATTATTGCCATTGACTACTTCGCCGTTAATGACAGTTGAATAACTGCGAAATGTTCTCTCTACTCTATTATTTTGATTGTCTTCTTCGCCATTAATAAAATTGCAATAACTGCGAAATATTCCCTTTATTCTATGATTGTTATTGGCTACTTCGCCGTTAATGAAATTTCATTAACTGCGAAATATCTTCGCGAATATATTAGTGTGATTGACTACTTTGCCGTTAATGACATTTGAATAACTGCGAAATGTTCTCTCTACTCTATTATTTTGATTGTCTTCTTCGCCGTTAATAAAATTGCAATAACTGCGAAATATTCCCTTTATTTCATTATTGTTATTGGCTACTTCGCCGTTAATGAAATTTCATTAACTGCGAAATATCTTCGCTAACCTATTATTGTCGTTGACTACTTCGCCGTTAATGACATTTGAATAACTGCGAATTATTCTCTCTTCTCTTATATGTTGACGGTCTACTTCGCAGTTAATAAAATTGCAATAACTGCGAAATATTCCCTTTATTGGCTATTATCGTTATTGGCTGCTTCCCGGTAAATGAAATTTAAATAACTGCGAAATATTCTCTCAATTCTGTTATTGTAATTGGCTACTTCGCCGTTAACGAAATTTCGATAACTGCGAAAAATCCCCTCTATTCTATTGATGCGATTGGCTACTTCGCCGTTAAGGAAATTTCATTAACTGCGAAATATCTTCGCTAGAATATCATTGTGGTTGACTACTTCGCCGTTAATGGAATTTCATTAACTGCGAAATATCTTCGCTAACCTATTATTGTCGTTGACTACTTCGCCGTTAATGACATTTGAACAACTGCGAATTATTCTCTCTACTCTTATATGTTAACGGTCTACTTCGCAGTTAATAAAATTGCAATAACTGCGAAATATTCCCTTTATTCTATTATCGTTATTGGCTGTTTCCCGGTTAATGAAATTTAAATAACTGCGAAATGTTCTCTCAATTCTGTTATTGTGATTGGCTACTTCGCCGTTAACGAAATTTCGATAACTGCGAAATATCCCCTCTATTCTATTGATGCGATTGGCTACTTCGCCGTTAAGGAAATTTCCTTAACTGCGAAATATCTTCGCTAGAATATTATTGTGATTGACTACTTCGCTGTTAATGACATTTGAATAACAGCGAATTATTCATTCTGTATTATACATTGAGTGCCTTTGTTGCGAAATTTTTTTGTTATCTATAGAGTAGAATAATTGCAAAATTTTCATTTGTAAAAGTACCGGGCTGCTTGGCTGTGGACAGCTTGCTCGCAGGCTACCGCTGGTGAGTGATTTATCCTGTGGAAAACACTATCTACCTTTCGAACAACCGACAGTATCATTCTAAATCTAACAATACAGTATTTACAGAATACATCCTTGTCTTTCCACGTTGTCGTTTTGGGGTGTCAAAAATCTTAACACGTCGACAGGGAATGAAATTTGGGGCTTTAAGCCCTCGGGCCGCGGTCATTGACTGGTCAATCACTCCAGATGCAAGCAGCTAACGAACCACTGAAGTTACCAGAAGATTGAGAATTGTGATAATACAAGGACCACGTCACAACTACTTCACATTGCAAAGAGAAGACACGTTACGTGAAGTTTAAAGACCGGCCACCGGTGGCTCAGTTGGTTGAGCATCGGGCTGCCATGCTGGAGGTCGCGGGTTCGAGCCCCGGCCGGAGAGCGCGGTGCCGTTGTAATTACATCTGCAAATGGTTTGACTTTCAAAAATTTCATCAAAATGAAAGGGACATCTCACTGGTTATTGGCCAAGTGGACAGCCTCCTAAAATTGTCTCCAAAGTCTATAAACACTTGTCTGAGGTGATCGACCAATCACAAATGACATCCCGATAACTTTGTCCAGAATAACGATAACTATTTACAGAGATTCGAAGGTTTTTGGTCATTTTGTATGATGATCATCTGAGATTAATTAACATACCATTGGAAAAACTGCTTTTCTTAACAAACCACAAAGGACATGATGGACACCACAAATTGAAAAAAGAAACGAAGACATTTGACATTTCACAAGACTTTCAAAAGATTCGCTTCAATTAGTTTGGTTGAAGGATACCCTTTGAGCTTTATCCTTTTCAAACATCAAAGGCAGTAAATTTAGAATTATCCTTGAAATGCCAAAGGTGTCAATATCGAAACCAGTTTTAACACTGGTGGGCAGGCAGAGGTGCGGCCCAATGGTTAGGACGCTTGCCTTGAGATCCGGAGTTCCCGGGTTATTTACGTTGAAAACAACCAAGAATAATTTACTGGGTGCGAAATGTTAAGGGAGCGTTTTATTGACCCTATTCTGGAATAAGAATACGTGGAGTGATGATTAAAAAGCGTATGTCTGGCGCTTTGAAGTAACGAGGATCATAAAGGTGTGTTTAAAATAACATTTTAGCAAGTGTTTGACAATTTAAATGCGAATCTCTGTAAAAACGAAGGATTTTAATTAAACTTCTATTCCATATATTCCTATTCCGGAATAAGGTCAATCGACCGCACCCCTAAGTCTCAGCTACACAGTCAAACAAGAAAGTGGTATTTTTATCACATACTTAAGGTGCGTTCGATTGACCGTATTCCGGAATAGGAATGCCTGGAATATAAGTTTAAAAATCCTTCGTTTTTACGGAAATTTACATTAAAATTGTCAAACTTCTGCTAAAATGCTATTTTAAACATATTTTTATTATCCTTACTGCTTTGAAACGCACCAAACAT
>NC_090885.1:24326011-24358511 GCF_036669925.1 Montipora capricornis | reverse complement strand
TAGATCAATGCTTAGCTTGGTTTCCCTGTTCGTTACGTTTCTGCTTACCGTGTTAGAAGGATATCAAACGCCAGTTAATTTACGCTAGCTTTTCCTGGCTTCTCCATACTTACAGGGGTGTTCGTTCTGTTTTTGTTGCGTGTTGGGGTTTTGTCGCTTTAAAGTGCATAGTCTGAATGTCAGTCGTTTTGCGTTAGCCTTTTTGACTTGTTAACGTAATATACACGCTTAACAACCAACTTGCAACCGAAGCGACTATTTTTATTTTTTTGTTTTTTGCTCTTTCTGTAGTCTAGTGTGTTGTTTTGAGTTAGTCTGTTGTCAGTTCTGTTTTCGAATTGCCTTTGCCACGTGCTTTGGTTTTTCATTTGCATGTTTAATTTTCCCTAGTTTTTCTTGTTGACTTCGTAATAATCATCGGTGCAATTTTTCGTCCCAATCAAATATTTATTTGTCCCCTTGCCTGGTTAGGCCGCCCCGGATGAAATTGCTGCAGTTCAGGGGAGATTGCTGCTGTTAAAAACCACCTTGTTTAAAACACCGTCCACAATGCCCTCTAGACTTTGAAGCATTTCCCGTCCCGCGGGCTTTTTTGATGAGCACACTCATCGCAGCGCCGGTTGACAACAGGAAAAATGACGCCCAGGCCTCCTGCTACAATTTTATCCTCTATCAGACCAGGTCCCTCTCATCAAATGCGTCGTTTCAGCCAGTCCTCATTAAGCTTCCAGGCGATAAGGAGGAGATTGCTATTGCCAAGGGATTAAAAAGACTAGCGTTTGCCGCTTGTGGGCAATCCGAGGTTGCCGCATACTAGTAGCCCCGGAATACCTATTGTATGTTATGCGTGTGACCTCCAAGGTCACATCACCAAAAATTGCCGGGTCAGTAAGGCCCTAACAACTTTAACTGCTCTACAGGTGCACTGTTCTCCTAATTGTATATTGGCATTTGTTTACAGCCTGTTTTTGTATTTTTATTTTCTTCCCTTGGTTATTTTGTTCCTTCTCCATTTCCGAGTCTTGTCCAGGGCCCAGTTGTTCAAAAGCCGATTAACGGTAATCCCAGATTAAAAAATAACGAAGGAGTTTATTTCTCTACTCCCAAATGCTGTTCAATGCTGATATTCGGCAAAACTTTACATTAGAAGAAGTCAATCTTGAAAAACAAAAATCAACAAAAGAAACTTTCACCAAAAAGTTGAGAACATGAAGCAAAAATTTACGCTAATCCTGGATTAAGTTAATCGGCTTTCGAACAACCGGGCCCAGGGGTATAATCTAAACAAAACCCTTTTCCAGTCTTCGGGCGGATTCCTGGCTCGACTTGGTTGTGGGGTTTTATTTGCCTCCCCTAGCGTTCTCCTTGTTTTCGTTTTTCTTCTCTCTTTTAGAAACGGGTTCCGCCCTTTGATTTCGACTGGCTTATCTATTCAGCTGTTTCTCGTCAGTCCAAAACTTCTCGGTGTAATTGGGAGGGACAGCTTTGCCGTGGCTTGGTTTCTCTCCCCCATCCCCTCCCCTTCAGCGACGTCTACCATTCCCACATTTATACCTCCACTCTATCTTATGCAAAATTTTTCCTCCCATATGTTGTCAGCATAAGCTATAGAGTGTCTTTTGGATGAGTGTGAATTTGTCACTATCCAAGACAATGTAATGTCTTTGCATAATGCTTGGCAGAAGGTACTGCATCCCAGTCCACAGGTCTGCCAGTAAAATGCCAACCATACACTTAGGGTATCCATTTCTTGATGAGATGTAGTCCATGCCAGTGACACCATGGGGCAATGTAAAAATTGTGCAATAACCTCAAGCTATGTAGTAAAATCCCTACTTTCATTTGCCTATTCTTTTTCCAAAAATCTAACACCAGTTTTAAAAGAAGGCCTACCTTGAGGCTGACGAAGGGGGTGGTATACACGAATATCCATGTTGGACCACACAACAGATAGCAACTTGCGTTTATCACCTCCAGTGAATTTGTTTATCTGTCTCACTCCTTTCCCAAACCTGTTCCAGTCTGTGTAGTACAGATGGTTCTCAAATACTCCCAGGCCAAAAGGGTGATGTGGTATAATTAGGGCAATGCGTCGACGATCACTGCCATCATATTTGCTGGATTCTATCTTCTTAAACCTTGAAAAAATAAAAAATAAAAAGGTTTAGAACTCTGTTGAGTACAGTATGTATTTTGTTGATTCTACTAACAAAGTTTTGCCCTTTATAGGATTCAGACCGTTATGGGACTTCCAAGGACACAATTTCCACTGTCGAAAATCTACATTAACCCATTGACCCCTGAGAGTGACACTTGATAGATTTTACTCTGTCTAACGCCAGACAATTTTACTTGTTAATGAGGGGGGGGGGGGGGGGGGTGCACGTCCTAGGGCGTTGGAGGCGTGAATGAGTCAACAATATTTAAGGCTTCATTTTCCCCATTTACATTTGTGCAGTACTTTTCTGTGGGTAAAATAGAGTGAGCAAGAAGTTTTATGGAATTCCCATCACTAACGTAATTTTTTCACTGACATTTATGTGACACTTAAGATTAACAATTTTCAAGGTTTGCCCTAGCTTATCAAGGCTAGTAGGAGCCATGTATTGAGAACAATAGAATACCAGGCATTTGCTTGTTAATACAAGACATCAAATTCCATGACTCTAACACCCCCCAAAAAATCATGAAGTTAATATTATTCATTAACCAAAAATAAAACAAATTTATTCAAAATTCCTTCACTTCAACTTCAATATTTGTAAAAGTATGAATGTACCAGTACCAAGAAAATAACTTAATTTTCAAGGAGTTTTTTACAGGACCCCAGATGTTTTCCAGGAGTAACATAAACCACGTGAAATAGAATACACACACACACACAAAAAAAATCCTTCCTAAATAAAATACCTAGCATCAGCCCAGTAAATTCGCTGCAAGGTGTAATCAATAGTTAATCCATTTGGCCAACCCAATTGTCCAGAGACAACAATACTCCTTGTTTCCGGACTTCCATCCATTCCTGCTCTTTCAATTCGTGGGTTGCGTTCGCCCCAGTCTGTCCAAAACAGGTACCTAATGAAGAGTGCAATTAAGTTGTTTGAATAGTTATTACATTTAAACTGTGAACTATCTATCTCTATCTGAACACCTGCATGCTTAGTCTCGAAGGAAAGATAAAATTTATCTTTCCTTCGAGGATATACAGGTTATGCATGGTCAGAATATCATAATTGCACCTTGAAAAACAACTGTGTTATTCACCACACAAGAGGTCATATTAGGAAAAATACCATGTGAACAAGGTCTGGAGTATGGCCTGAGAACACAGGCCAACGGCCATAGTGGAGACCAAGAGCACAGTTTTTTTCCCTACAACACTAGTTCATTTTAATTGGTACTTGTTCAAAACAATTGGGTATACATGTACACTTGCACAGACTGACCATGCAAGGACGTCAAATAACTGAATGCCAGCAAATGTCACATCCTCGCTGTTGGGTTATTTACACTTACATGTATGTAGATATACAAGAAGGAAATTTACAGGTATTGAAATGAAATAGAGAAAAAAAAGGGGCGTATTGGCCTCCTGAAATAGGTAAATAGGGATCGTAGTTATTAAAACAAGGAATGACCTACAATGACCAACAACTAGAGCTATACAATGATATAAAATCTAAAATGACCTACAATGAGGTACATTATAAGCTAAAATAAGATGAAATAAAAGATAACTTGCAGCTCTGAGTGCACTGCAGCATGTTTGCAGTACAAACCTAAGATTAAAAATATTCACTCTGCTTTTTGAACCAATCAAAACCTCATTGCTGAGCAAGTTGAAACTTTTCATTGTGCACTCTGAACCAAACAAAACATTGCAGGAAGAATAAGTTACTTATAATCTATTTTTTTCCCAGCTCTATTTAAGCAAAGCCTTGATATTTGTACATTTTCAATTTAGCTTTGAAACAAAGGAGAAGCATCCAAGGGTCTTTTGGCAATTTATTTCTGCCCTCAAGGTCATGGGCGTATAATGCTGTTGTTATTTGGGCTGTCATGCAATAGACTAAAAGCGTTGTGTGACAACACACAATGGATGTTTCCCGCTCATCAAACTCTTCACAATTAAGTAGGTCATTGTAGGTCATTGTGGCTCACTGTAGATAGAGCTCTCATTGTATCTCATTGCAGCTCCTTGTAGGTCACTGTAGGTCATTGTAGATCACTGTAGGGTGATGACTGTAGCTCATTTCTTGTTTTATAGTAACTATGGGATTAAAGAACTAGCAAGGACTTTGCAAATTAAAAGTCAAGAATATGGGTTCTGGACTGCTAAGAAAAAAATTGGAAACCTTATTTTTACATATTAATGCACATTTGTATTAGTTTTCTTTCAGACCACTTCAGTTCATCCAAAATGATGCATTAGAGATGTTGGCAATTTTCAGACCACTTTAATTAAGACATCTCTTCACACAGGTGCTAATCTGAAAGATGTAAATGATCAAGACAAAAGTCCCTGAAAAGCGATCTTTTGCTGATTATGTGCCAATTAATAAGTGACAAAATAAAAACATCAATCCAAGAAAACCACCCATGCACTCATCAGGTGTTTTTGGAAATTAAAACCTCGATCTTCCTGAACATGTAATGGTGAGCAACACGAGATCCTGCCATCTAATCAATTTTTTGTCTGACTGAACAACAGATTTTAGTCATTTGCCAAAAAAAAAGCAATTAATGGACGAACATCTTGTCAGCTAGCAAGAATCATACGAGAACAAGAGCCTGAATCAAAAGTAATTATTTGAAATGAACAACACAAAATATAAATACAAACCCATGAAAAGGATCCACAACAATGGCCCTTGGCTCGTGCATGTTAGAATCAAAAAGAGTAAATCGGTTGGAGCCATTGAATTCTGCAACCTCTATCTCGTTGTAGACTCCATCAGTCCAATATATTTTCTTAGCAACCCAGTCAACAGCAAGACCTTCAGGAGTATGGACATCAGAGACAATAACCTCACACAGAGCTGAAAGACAACACAAAAGACATGCAAAAAGAAGTATTAACATATCTCTTATATTTACATTGCTGCGACTTTTTTAATACTTTCTGCAGCATCTCACTTTCAAGCACTAAACGCCAGACTGCATTTTGGCTTCCAATCAAATTTCTGCACAAGGCCAGGAAGAGAATTGGGAGTTTTTGTTCAGTTCACAGCTTGAATACAGTTATTAGAGGTTCTTCAGTTAAAAGATCTGTACAAATTCCACAGCTCTCCAAAGATGTTGATTGGTAGGTTATGTCACACAATATTGATTTTGGCATCGGTGGTTTCATGTCAACTCTTGGCTTGGTGTTGGAAATTTGATTGATGGAAGCCAAAATGCAGTTTGACTGTTAGTGCTTTAATTAAAGATGAGATTCCACAGAATTATCAAAATTGCACTAAGGAGGTATGTATGTCACCCCAAGAACCAACAAACCAAAATTGAGACGCCAGACGATTTTACTCATCAACTAGGGCTGTCCTACGGCGTTTAAGGTGTCAATAATTATTAATGGCTTAAGCAAAAACTAATAATACTGTAAAGGATATTTTAATAGCAACAACTGCAAAATCGGCGGTTGTGTCCCCTTAGCTTTCTCACCATCATAAAAATAATTATTAATATGTGGATTGGTTCAATTCTGTAGGAAATTTCCTCTGTGACAGGGAGCACTTACATAATTCAGAAAATGACCCCAAGAGCTTATACATTGAGGTAAACAAAACCTTGCTCTAATGGGCATTATGATCACAGAGTTCAAACTCTGGAGGTGAGCAATGTGGTTCCCACAGTGCACATTATTCAAACTTATAATATAGAATCATAACAATAAGAGAAATGTGTGCCATTACTTGCACTGCTTCCGTGCCTAGGAATCTGTGCACGACAAATCCTCCTCTCTCGTACATCTGTCCAGTACATATAGTTTTCGCGATAGTCGTAGTCCAGGGCCACAATGCCTTTCTGATTCTTGACAATATCAGTGTAATCATTAATGGTGGAACTATAACTGATGCCAAGTTTGCGAATTGTGTGCTGGGTTGAAAACACCAGAAATGGGGTAGTCTCTGCGAAAAATTACATTTAAAAAGTAGAGTAAATAAAAAATAAAAAAAAAATGGGGAAAACAAAAAAAATTACTTGCAATCTAAATTCCTGGTAAGGTTTTAAGAATAATCCCCGGTTCTGACCATATATGCGTTGAGTAAAACATGAAAAATAAACATTTTCTGATTGTCTTCATAGTTCTATTTTATAGCATAGTTGATAGTACTATAGACCGAATGCATAAATGGCGGCTAAAAAAATATTCTTTTGTTTGTGCTAATTAGCCTCACTAGCCTCGTTTTCATGGACAAAATACAAAAGACAGGTTGCTTGAGAGCAAGGCTAGTGAGTCTCATTAGCACATCAACAAAAGAATAGATTTTTGGCCGCCACCTATACATTCGGTCAATAATGTGTTTATTTCTTCGGCTTTCAGGTCATCAAATAAATCAAATAAGTTGACAATTTATGCAAATGACTGAGGTCTCAGTTAATAAACCAGAATCTGGAAAAGAAAATGTAAATCACTAAACACTCAATTTACATAACTTAATGGGTTATATTC
This sequence comes from Montipora capricornis, assembly GCF_036669925.1. NCBI lineage: Eukaryota > Metazoa > Cnidaria > Anthozoa > Scleractinia > Acroporidae > Montipora > Montipora capricornis. The sequence continues at coordinate 24,351,838 of NC_090885.1, read as the reverse complement.
CCAATTAAGTACATGTATTTACCGTATTTACCCGTGTATAAGTCGACCCCATTTTTGATGGCAAAAAAAGCAATTTCTTAATTTCTTTGTTAAATGTTCATGGGACACTAATCTTGTATTCTTCGATTTCTGGAAATGTGGATACAAAAAAAATCAGGGCCTCAAGCGCTTAATACATGTAGTTTTGTGCATGTGGTTCAACATCTGTTGTATATGCGGGCATTTTGTCCTTGAGTTTCGAAAAAGTTCTCAGAAAATCGAACATGTAAACCTCAAACTAAACCTGTTTCGTTGTTCAAGGATAAAGGGCTTTAGAGGATAAGCACAACATCACAGGAAGCAGGAGTCAATCTTTGAAAATAACTTGCGAATGATGCGAAAATGTTCAAGGTTTAATTGGTCCCTGACTTTTAATTTCTCAAATGACAAACAAAACAAAACTCATAAACCAAACAATACAAAGTTTGCAAAAGCATTTGAGTCAGCCAGGTTTGTATAAAGAATAAAAAACATTCATTACCAACCAGCATTTTCACGCAACACAAGTGACGATGCTTGCACGCAAACACAAGGTATTGCGCCAGGTTACTAAGCCGTTGAACGATCGAGTTTTTATTTGAAGAAACAGAAATGCCTTTTAGAGCTTTCCGCCTTTGGAAAACGAAAATTTCCAGTGTCTATAAATTTCATATTTGTGCTTGTGAGTATCTTCAACATTTAGAGTTGGACAAATCCTTTTTCATTTCAACTGGAATTGCTTACATTCATTTTGAAGTCTTTTGTCATTCATTTTGAAGTCTTTTAAGTCGGCTTTTGTCCACTGCATTCGTTATGCCCAAGACAACATTATTATGTTAATTTTGAATAAATTACTTAGCTGGAACTTGGCTCAAAGTCTTTGACCCGTGTATAAGTCGAGGGCGATTTTTAGCGCTTGTTTTGAGGCCATAAAAGGTCGACTTATACACGGGTAAATACGGTAACTCTTAGGAAGAAAATAAAAGGACAAAAAAAATTGATAATGTCCTTTCCCACCAAAGTCTTTCCTGTAGAGCAGTTGTTTATAAATACTCTGTTACTACTAACCTGACCGTCCTTGAAAAAAACAAGAAAAAAACAGAAATACGACTGATGGCAGCTAGCTAGCTTTCATGATAAATTTGCACCATATTGAAGGAAGCTTACCTACTGCCCTGCACGTGTATTTGTCTGCATTCAAGTTATACCCTTGTTCACAGGTACATTTGTAACTCCCTCTTGTATTGATACAACCTTGACTACACTTTCCATACACCTTACACTCATTAATATCTATAATAAAAAAAAAAACACCAAGACACTTGGACACGACAACTTAAGTCTGGTTTATGCTGTTTAAGTTAGCTGCAATGTCTAATAGTGCTGCACCACAAAACTCTTAGAATTTTAAATTACAACCACACCAAACTTGCAAGAAAATAATTTTGTGTCCAGCAAAAATGGATCCCTGTTGAATGTCAGGTGGTTGTCATTTCCTTTAATAAAAAAAAGGAATTTCATATGAACACCATTTCCACAGCATTTTTTTTTTTTTTGAAATCCCAGTTAATTGAAATTCATCAAAAGACACACTGAACAGGGAAATCCATGACACCAGAAAGACAGATGGATGCATATCCATGCAAGGATATTTTCTGAGAAAACTTGTGGGAACAGGGCAGTTTATAGATCTTGACATAAAACTGGGCTCTTGCCGACTTATCCACTGAGGACACTGACCCTGGTCACAGTTTTTCTCTGTCCTTCTGTGGGCTTCATTCCATTAGTAGGGATAACGCTCACATGGTTTACATGGGTTGCCCAAATTACACCTAATCCCATAGGAATTGAGCTCTTCTCTTATGAGAACAAAACTAAGACCTCAAGGATCAGCAGGTTAATGATCAAGAACCATGTACCTTGACCAACACAGAGAACTGCATTCAGTAGCAAGAGCAATCTCTCCACAGAAAATCTGTATTCCCTAAACAACATAAATACAGTACCTTCACATGATCTTCCGTCATCAGCAAGGTTGTACCCAGTTTCACACGAGCATTCAAAGCCTAATTTAAGATCCTTGCACTTCTGTTGACAGGGGGGAATGCTACTCTTACATTCGTCAATGACTAGAAAAGGGAAACAAAAAAAAGACCATTAATAATTAAGGATTTTTTTCAGGCACTTTACAATGCCAAAATGCCACCACCACACCTACTAATAACTGCTTCCAACATGGGGTCTTTTCATGAATGCATCGTGGCATTGAAGTTTGCTTGGTCACAAAATTTGACCTCTGCTCACGTAGAGCTGTATCCGTGCCATTATGGACAAAAGATCATTTCAAAGTGATTTTCCAAAAAAATCAAATATTCTATTATTGAGCTTTGACATGACAAGACTTAATCATCTGGCACCATGATTTCTTTTGTTCTCGTGTTTGATGGGTGAAGTTCTTTTGGATGGACAGCCGTATCAAACATGTTTGGCGTGTGCATGTGTACCACACATGTAAACATGTTTCAACTGTTTGTCTACTGACTTTAACATCAGCATGTTTTGTCACCAAAATGATTTTTGACGTTACAAGTTTGGTCTCCAAACGGTTCCCATTTGGACAGGCCTTTAGAGTTTTGTACAGTACCACAACATTGCCGCATAAGCAACAACTTTGACGAGATCAAGCTGGTTTGGTTATAAGCTTGCGGCAGCTAATATTAATGAAGTAGGATCCAGGGTTCGTACACTTTTTCAGAAACAATTTTCCAGGACTTTTCCAGGCTTCAGATTGTTTTTTTTCCAGGACTCCAACATTCACCTTAACCCTTTCACTCTCAGAAGTGTAAAAAATTCATTTATACTTACAATTTCAACACATTGTCAGACATACAAGTGAGAACAATAAAGAAAAATATAGAATATCAAATACTTTGATTGAACACTAATATCTCAGAAGTAACATAAGAAACCCTTGCCAATATTAAGTAGAATTAATATTCACATCTTGGAATTGAAAGGGTTAATTAACTTTCAGCTCTAGGAGCTTTCCTTCCAACAGTACTGTTCTCCGATGTCCTTCAAGGTTGCCTTTTTTCCTTGGCAGATCTTCGCAAACCGTTTGATTTGGCAACCCAAGTAAGGTTTCTTGAATCTTCAGCCCTATCAGCAAATTCATCTGCAGTCTTTAAAAAAACCTCTAAATCAGTTTCAAACTGCCATTTTTTCTTCTTTAGCACATCCATTACATCCATTGTCACCTTTCTTTTAAGCATGTTTCCCTGGGACACCTTAATTCTCTTCTGCTCTTCTAGATAGGAAAGATACTTCTGTCATGCTCCAGCATATGCCATAAGAAGTTGCTTTGAGATTTCTACATTGGCAAGGCCTCCAACTGATTCAATACGATCATGAATAATCCTCTGTGCAATGAACAATCTTTCTGAACGGTTCTCAACTGCCACTTCTTTGTTTACAGAAAAGCCTCTTTCAACTGTGGCTTCACCATGAACAGCAATAATTCAACCACCCTCCATACTTTCGCCAGTTGCTTATCACCAGCCATGTATTCGTACAACAGTGTGTCAAGTCTTGAAGACGAGTCATTAAGGTCAAAATCTTCAAAGTCAGGATTACCCGCACATTCATCCAAAAACTGTCCAAACCGATATATCACTGATATATTTTTTTGGACACATTCTTCTTTCTCGGATGCCATTAGCCTTGGATCCAGACAAGGCACTTCTTACTAGTCCATAATATTTATTAGTGTTTTGTCAAGCAGTTTAGAAACAAGTTACAAAAATCATGCATGTATCAAGGTTACTACTGCACATGAGCTCATGATGATACGTGAGCCTTCGATCCAGTGTTATATTCGAGTCTGCATGTTATCTAGTCAGTGTCAAGATCAGAAGGGACCTTGTAATGAGAAATAACATAACAATAAAAATTTATGCGGTCAAAACTATAAACGCTTACGTTATAATAATAATAATCAAAAAACTTTGCTCCTTTTTTTTTAGGGAAAAGGTTATTACTTTATTCAGTTTAACAGATTTCCAGGCCTTTCCAGTCCTGGAAAATGTGATAACAAAATTCCAGGACTTTCCAGGACTTTCCAGGACCTGTACGAACCCTGAGGATCACATTACTTATATAATCTTTCCACACACCTTTTCAGTCATTGCAAAATATATTAGCATTTTTGTTTGATGTCAGTTTGGAACTCTTCAAATCCTCCAAAATATTACAATAATAATATTATACAACGCAGATACAAGTCCGGCAAAAGTACTCAAAGCACACCTCTATCAATCACAAAAAAAATATAAATATATTATACATATATATATATATTAAAAGTCAATAACAATGATTTTAGATAGCACTCTTTCTGGAGAAGCATTTCTCCTATTAAAAGGCTAAATGAAAAAAAATTTTTTAGAAATCCCTTGGAATGAGTTAATCCTCATTCACTAAAACTCATGAACTTCTTTACTTTCACTGAGCATGTCATTCAAGGATTAGCTTTTAGAAGTTCTACACAGCCTCAATCCTTACAACTGATAACTTACAACAACTTAATGGTTCATCCTCCCCATATGGACAATCTTTTGTGTGATCACATATCTTGCTTTTAGTTATGCACTCAGAAGTGTTGCCACACTTGAATTCATCCGCTGTACATTTAACTTTGTTGAAAAAAAAAAAAACAGTTTTAACATAAGGCAACATGTTCCAGTTCTCACACACAACTGGGAGCCAGTAAAGCCAAGCCAACCATGCATGCAGCCTAATCGTCATCACGGAGCTTCAGCAACGACAACAGCAACGAAAACGTCACAAAATTGCATATTTTGTGAGCAAAAACAATAGCTTTGCACGCTCTGCATGTGCATCTTTTCATTTTCGTCTATTTCTTTAAAACAACAAATTGAATGTGAAAGGACCACATTCAAGGTTTTAGGGAGAACATCAGAACATCAGAACATCAGAACATCACTCCCCTAAATTGAGCACCGTTCATATTAGTTCCTTTCTTGACGGTTTACATCTTTGTCACCTTAAATGCTTGGAATAGTCCCGAAGCCATTACCATACCACAAATTCACATTTCACAGTGACGTTCTCATTGCCGTTCCAGTCATTACTGAAGCTCCCTATTTATTTAACACAACCAAAACGTCATAGGGTAACTACATGCATCATAATAGACCTTAATCGAAAAATCATGAGCACTATTCACAAACTGAATGGAAAATGATAACATCCTAAAAAAGCTACAAAGCTGCAGTGAAGAGAATCAAGAAGTGTATGAGGAAGGGGAGGGTCAGGCAATGACAGATGGCAAAAGGCAAACAGAGCCGCCAACAAACTATGTGACCTTAAGACCCCCTACCGACCAGACCCCATTCTCCCACCTGTGAAAAAAACATTTTACACTTCATTCATTCCTCAGCGACCAGAAAAACTGGCTTCCTTTTGCTGATGGTGGAGGACATAATTTGTTAACAATAATAATTATTACTGACCACTTGCCAAAAATCTGTGCATGCAAATTTTCACATCACATAGTGAACCATTTTCAGTAAACAAAATACATAAAAGAGCAAAAAAGAGCAGCTGTCATCAGCAGGGCATGTCATGCCCGCCTTGTCATGTGGGTACGACTCACATGGTACCAAACAATGGGATTCCACAACTTGAGTTGCTCCTTCCAAAATGTTCTCCTTCCAACACCTTTCAACTTCCTGTCTTAGAGGTGATTAGTTTTGACAGCTTAAACACACTGATATTCTTCACTTACCACATTCAGCTTCATCTGATCCATCTCTGCAATTAGGAGTTCCATCACATCTTTGGCTGTTAGGAATGCAGCCACTATCATGGCAAGCAAACTGGCTGCTGGAACAGTTGGATGCTGAAACAGATACAGAGAATACATGATTGTAAAGGTAAGCAAATACCTTTAACCCACGTACTCCTAGGAGTACTGTAGCAGTCCAATTTGCTTACATTTCTTTGAAATCATATTGAATTCTTAATTATTATGGACCGGACAAACAAGCAGGTTCAAGTTTTCAGTAACATTCAGTAGCTTTTGCTACATACAATTTTTCCGGATGAACTAGTTTCGAAAGCTTCTCGCGAAATTCGGTTAAAAACACGTAGAATAAAGGGCATACAGTGCATGGTGACCTCATGGTGACCTCATCTTTTTATTGCATCTTTTAAAAGTTAATGTCCGGTGTGTATGAATATCAAATATTGTGCCAAGTTTGAATCTGGATAGTACGTCATTTTTATGGGAATTACCTTAAGTGACCATTGATAATGCAAGCTTTCAATTTGAAATACGTTTATGATCAAATTTCATTTTCAAGGGTAGCCATGGACATAAGCATACCCAGTAAGTACTATTAAATTTTCTTAGATGCTATCATGGTTACTAAAATATTGCGTACTAAAAAAATTGCATTCTAATGAGCAAAAATGCAGGACAAAAATTCTGGAGTACAAAGATCAAGAATAATTCTATTAAACATTGCTGACACCTAAAACTTATTTACAGGTAATGGTGTATTTCTATCGCTTTCTAATTCAACTCAACACTTGAACAAAGGTTAAACTACATAATTTTTATCCTAAAATAATTAATACTGCACTTTACATCCAGTCTTTTTTTCCTTCACAAAAGTTTGTCAATTACGACAACGCATTTGCGACATTGCATTATCGGACTTTATACCGCGTAATTGAAATGCCAACAGATCGATTATTCTGTTTTGTAGGCAAAATATGCCAATTGTGACTCTTTAGTTTGAAGGATTTATTGCGCGTGATTGTTTTGTGTTTCTTCTGCCCATGGCTTTCCAAGATATCCAATTCCACCAAGAAAGAAAAAAGCGAGAAAAGTAGCCAACAAATTTATAATAGTGTCAAAGTACGGGGTGGATGAACTGTATAAACAATAACAAGAGAATGCATTTTGAGTTATTTTCACAAAACTTATGTCATAAAATTTTTTAAACCACTTACTCTCAAAAATTCATGTTATACATTAAGATAAATTAACATAAGCTAACGCTGTTTTGCAGCTGAAATGTGCATGCAGTCTTGTTGTTGCATTCTCTTCAATTGGAGCCCGATGACCTTGAATTTGAAAGACAATTTTTTATGGCAGTTCGATGGATTAAAGCTTATTATTTTACTGAAGAAAATCGATCGATAAACAGAGTTTACATTCTGCAACGCAAGTTTACTGAAATTTTCTCCTTAACATCAACTTTGAATCAAAGTATGTACATGTAGATTTCACGGGCAGAGTTGTGGTTTGAATGTCACTACGCATTTGGAATGCAAGAGTTTCACAATAATACACTGCTGCCAACCGCATTAATTTTTCCATTACACTGTAGGTGCTCAGTTTTGCAGTGCGCGCTTCTTCATGAACATGTTAATCTTCGGAAAAGTTTACGTTCATGCAGACACTTACAGTTTTTCGAACCGTCTTGTCTTGCGAGAGGGTGGTAACTTAATTTTGAGCGGTACTATATCACTCAGAACATGGACTTAGTTTCTTAAGCGGCAAACAACATTAAATGTTTTACACTGAAACCCCAACACAGCTCCCACCGCTTTGGTTGCTCCACTGCATGTTATAAATCCGGATTTTCATCTAATTATGTACAACGAATTGAGGATGTTTGACGCCTCGCGCGCACAGAAATTCTCTCCAACGACACTCAACACCACAGCTGTTTTCAGTTGTTGTTTTTGCATAAAGCAACTTCATTATAAAGGGAGGTGAAATATATTGATTTAATGGGTCAAGTGCATTTCTTTTAGCCGATGACACCACCTCCTTGTAATTCTATTGTCCACTTTACTGCACTGAACAAAGTCAACTGAGATTATTTATAACTCAGATACCTTTCAGGTATTCCGAGTAATAAATCAGGGAATGCTCCAGAGTTGCCCACCCCCAATTGGATATGGTGATTGTGCTACTCATCTCATGAACCAAAAATAATGGAGTTGTGGGTTTCGATCTAACTCCTGCTTGCAAAAGAAAAGGATTATATTAAAGTGGTACTATGATCAACTTTTTACCCCTTGATTTTTTGAGTGTATCACATAGAATTCCATGAAAGAACAAAAACGCCATTTACCGTTTGCTAATATCTTCATTAGTTCCGGAGATATTTAAGTTTTAAACACTCGAATATCTCTGGAAAAGAGATATTTGAAAAAAGTAAACAGCACTTTTCTTCTCACGCAGACTACTTGTTTATGTTTCAAAATGGCTTAGATAGGAAAGATGAGATTTTCGTCATAGTACCACTTTAAGCAAAATTGTATTTTACCACAATTGCTTGTAATCTCACAATCTGATTGGCTAATTTGCCGTTGTCGATAAGAGTCTAGACAATGCTGCACGTGTCATGCTGACGTCAATTTACCACACAATGTAATGCCCATTTTGGGAAATAAACCAATCATATCGTGAGAAAGTTAAAGACAATGCTTGTTCTTTCTTTGTGTCATATTTTTATCACACTCTGAAATAAACTTTATTTGGCGTTGAATATTGTGGTAAAAAACAAATTGAAAGTGATTCAGCGTTGTCCGTACTCTTATCAACAATGATACGGTCAAAATTTGTTGTGGACTCACGAGGCGCAGGCGAATGAGTCCACAATATTTTGACAACAGTGATGACGAATATTGTTCTAGATAAGAGTACAGACAACACTGAACCACTTTCGATTTGTTAACGATACAGAAATATACTTACGACATCCTTCCTCATCAGAGCCATCAGCACAATCTTCTTCCTTGTCACAATGCCAGAGACTTTTGATACAATTTCCATCTGTGCAACGAAACATCTGCTGACCACAAACTGGGGGTGTGCGAGGCTTAACAGTCATGGCACAACCTTCCTCATCAGAACTGTCAGAACAATCTGGATCTCCATCACATCTCCAACGGCTTGGAATACACTTTCGGTTACTGCAGGTGAATTGGTTGCTGCTGCATGTCTTAGAAGCTGTCACAAAACAGGAAAAGAGACATAACTCTCTATGACCATGACACACATTTGTTTCAAAAAGAAAGGGGCTTTACATTGTAGCATAATTATGCTCTTGCCTTTATTTATGCTTAAATCACATTAACTCTGTCACATCGATGTTACAGTGATTTGTGAGTAAGACAAGTACAGGCAGATGGTCAGAATAGCCCTTTTCATGGTTGGTTTTTCTCATTAGCATTACAATGTAATCCAGCATGTGAGGCAGTTTTGGGCTATTTTGTAGTTTTAACCTGAAATTGCCTTGCACCCACGTTAGATTACATTGTAAATTTATGCAAATGAGAAAAACTAACCATGAAAAGGGCCATTGAAATGCATGTGCTGGCCATAATGCTTTACACCTCTGTATAAGCTTACCAAGAGTGAACATGCCACATAATGACAGTGTAGCCATGCTTGGCCACCATCTTTATCAAACAGCCAATGCGAAAGAGATTTTAACTCTTACTTATGATACCACTGCAAATGGCAGAAAGTGTTTTTTGATTGTGATCAATTGCTAACACATGCAAGATGAAAAACACGTATGCTTTATACACAAATCCTCAAGACAAGTGAGGGTTCATTTTTAACATGTTTTGCACTATGGAGTGGTGAGGCTGTAAACATTCCAAGAGGTTTGCCTTTGGAGTAGTTGTAGACCAAGCAGACGGTGACTTTATGACCCACAGCCACCAGAGCTCTAGCGGTAGCCGGCTTCTATTGAAAGCTCTGTGTTGTCGATTAATAAAGTTTAATGTAAACACAATGGAATCACTTTGAAAGGCCACCAACATTACCAGATATCATGTTAACTTAAAAGTAAAAGTTTTCATTGCCCTTGGCCCAGAACAAAGCAACTTAAAAGAAATAATCATGTTATAATCAATGAAGAGTGTGATTCTCACCGCATAGCTCTGAATCTTCATCTGATCTATCCCCGCAATCATCGTCTCCATCACAAATGTGCAACCGAGGAACACAATTGTTATTAGTGCAAGTAAACTCACTGGATGAGCAGGTTGCTGTAGATGAAAAGAATGTACTATGGTAACCGCAATTATTTTTTATTCTGGGAAATCCGTGTTAAAAATCCTAGAAACTACTGTTGTCATAAAAAACCATCTGAACAATATAATAAGGGACAAATGCTTTTTTTCCTTGAACCTGTCCTTTGTTATTACAAAAAAAAAATTACCTATATTACAACTATCTTCATCTGAGTTATCTCCACAGTCATCTTCTCCATCACACTTCCAGTGGTCATAAATACATTTCCCATTTGCACAGGTAAAGTTTTTGTCAGCACATGTCATGTTCCGATCTGCAAAGGACAACATAAATCATATGGGATATTTAATCCATAAAGGTTGAAAAGTCAATGGTTTTTTATTAAATTAAATCGCCCTTAAGTTACCATGCACAAAAATATTTAAGTAAATTTATTGAGTGGGGTCAGTCAGTCAGACATACGCAACATGCAATAATGTCATGGTCTTTTCTTCTTGGCAATTAATACATGTATGCTGATACATACAGTAGACTCTTGATAACTCCAACCCTCGCAACTTCAACCAAATTTGATTTCCCCACGATTTCAATCACACATTTACATTGTAACATTAAATTAATAGTTTCAAAGCATTTTTGAGAGGAGACAACAATGATAATTAAACTAGGTAGTTAAAGAAAGATTGTTAACCCTTCGAACCGGCCAGGTTTAGTATTTTACTCTGACTAAAGCCAGATGATTTTACTCGTCAACCCCTTTACTTAGATGTGCTTGGAGTGTGCATATTCAGGGGTATGTGTTTAAATACACATTTCTTTGCACAGTTTGAAACTGTTGGACAGTGACTTATCCATTCAATAAAGTTATCCGGCCTTTGAACAATCAGGTCAATAAAGTTATCCGGCCTTTGAACAATCAGGTCCAAGTCTTTTCTACAGGTGACAGGTAACAGGTGACAATCTCTGCCGGCATAATGGGTATTGCATTTTGCGAATAGTTGTTTTACTGAAAGCACCTGTGCGTCAAAAGTCTCAAGAAAAATAATTCTTCGGATAACAAGCTCAGGGCTTAGATTAAGGGGACTTTATTACTCATTCAATTCTTCAAACCTTCCATACTAACATATTCCATTTGGAAATACAAGTTCTCACAAGGCAGGGTAAAAACGTCTGCTCGTCCGCCCGTCCAAGACGAGTACTCTTGTATCTTGGACGAGTGGATTTCCTACGCAACGAGTAGAGTTTGCCGAAAAAAAAAAAAAGTTCTTTTCTATAGTGAGATCTGAGGTCCCAAGCATCTCTGGACTTTGTAAACTAGCCTGAGTTACACAAATTTTGGTTTCTTTTCACGGCAACTTACCCGTTTTCGCCTCTGTTTTCCAAGAGTATCTGGGTGCTTACCATTTAGCCAAAAAATCTGGAAATTTCAATTTGAGGTCAAATGGAAAGGCAATTTTCTCGAAAATCTTTTCGGAAATTGTGGACAACCTACAGAGGTAATCCTTTTTTTCCGTTCGGAACAGAATTCGCGAAATGCTCTTACCATTTGCGAGAATCCTTCCGTTTCCAGGCCTTTTCTCACAAGATAGAGTAAAATACGCGGGATGGAATTCTGTGTAGTATATGTAAAGCGCCACTCTCATCCGGTTGGTCATTAAATTCTGAAAATCGCTTACCTTTATGCAATGATCATTTCATCCGGGTTTATTTGGCTAAATGGTAAGCACCCTCTGGTTCTGTTGTTTCAGTAAAGACTGGGATTCCATTCCATATATAGAAATGACGACCTCGTTTGAGACAAGGCTTCATTAACACTTGAACGAGGGGGCGATACCGTTGTGGCAAGATAATATACATTTAATGTATGGTCCCGAGGGAAAAAGTTAGTTTTGTTTTGACGAGAGTCCTCATGTTTCCCAAGACAAAGTCGAGGGAAACATCAGGACTCGGGGGAAAACACAACTAACTAGTTTCCTGAGGGACCAGACATTAAGTCCCGTACGAAACGAGCAGATCTGCAGCAGATCTGCAACAGATCTGTTTTGACAAAAACAGATCATCTGCAGACTAATTTTTCGTCTGCAGAGTCTGTTTTCAGTCTACTGCAGACGCTGAGCTTGAATACACTTCGCGATGTTAAGACTGCAGACGAAAAACAGACTAACAACAGATCTGCAGATTATCTGCAGTGTCTGCAGATGATCTGCAACACGTTAAAGCCCAAAAACCGGATCGACAGATCATATTATCGTATCGTGACTTCGGTATAAACCTTAGTTGGATCAGTCATTACTGGTGTGTTTTGAGATAAATAAAATAGTTCAATTGATTGTACAGATAAAACGATAGTCGAAAATTTAAAATGCGTTAATATAAAGAGGCTTTTAAATGGTCATACAACGTGTTAGTAAATCAAATGTTACGTCGATTGAACACTTAAATGAAAGGATAAATACTCTTTCGACCTTAATTTATCCTTATTATATAGCAATCAGGCACCCATACCTGACACATTCTTTCAATAGAATTTAAGAGCAGTACTGCAGGGTGCATTGGTGTTAAATTCTCAGTTCCAAACGCTCAGGGAAAAACATTTGATCGATCGACATATCAGTGTTGATAGAAATCGAAAAACACTCCGGCGCCCCTCAGATCTGATCCCTTTTCTGGACATTCAATAAGCTACGGACCCATGAGCACTAACGAAGTTTCCCTTCTTGCGTATCATTATCTTTGACATTCAACATGCTTCAATTTTAGTGCCGGGGATTAACTATGCTCAACTTGATTAGTGGCGTAATCCATCTCAAAATAAGATCATTAAAATCTGCAATCATTCCATTTTTAAAAGTTTTTGTGGCTTTGAAAGTTTGAGTCGTTACTTTCTTATCCCTTTGGAAACATAGACATAGTCAACTTGTCAGTAAAAACGTTGCGTGATAGCGGTAAAAACGCTTGTGGTATAAACACGATAATCAAGGAGTGACTGAGTTCCGAGGGTCAACGTCACATTTTCTGCCTATATAAGGAACCTTGGACTGGGGGAGCTGTCACTCGTACTCGGTTTATTCGAGACCTCGACCCGTTAACATCGTAGGCCAAGGATCACGGCTAGCGACTTGCAGATGATTTTAGACGAAGACAAGGGTAAAAAAAATGCTTGGATCTACTGCAGCAAAACGAGTGAGGGTGAGTACAACGGTCATTTACTTAGCCTGCGTAGCATGGCGGTTTTGTCGAGCCGGGCGGTTTTTCTGCCCTCGTCCGCCTTTATGACTTAGCAACCAAAACCGCACATGCTACGCAGGGTATCATTTACTAAGAATGCTTGAGCCGAATTATATTTTTGTCAAGTTATTCATTTTACCTCACCGTTTTGTGCCTTGCCTGAAAACCTTTTTGCTTTTTCTTTTTTATTGTAGTTAACTGTTGAGATACCGGAGCATCAAGAGGATGATATTCTCTGTCTTCTTAGGCAGCAAGAAAACTGTGAAGTGGTTTCCATAAGACCAGTACAATCTGGAGAAGGTAAATGCTATTTATCACGATTTTTCCTTCCTGTTTTGTTAGATTTTATTTCGTCTTTTAATTTACCTACCCGTATCCTCTTCGCACTGTGTGCGCGAGGGAGTTTTCTTTAATTCTTTGGTAAATTAGGATAACAGTTACCTTCCGTTCTTCTCCTTAGCTACATTATTTATTTCACTATTATTTCCGAAAAGCGCGCCACCTTTGCAACGAACATCACTTTGAAACTTGATGCCCTTTAGTCTGAGGCTATGTCATCCTTGATCCTGTTTCCGGCAAAATCTAATTACTCATTCATTTTATCGCATGTATGGAGGTTTTCCCATCGGAATATATATAAATTAACTACTATAGCAATACCGTAGATGTACACTGAGTCTAATGCTCAGACACTGGACAAAATGCCTATACAGAACATCGCACTTCTAGCAGCAAGAATTAAAAAAAAAAGACAGCAGATTCCTAATACAGTATTTCCACTGTGGTTGCACAATTCTGCCAGTTTCTTGCTGTTCGTCCATAAGAAAAAAATGTTTCCATCATTTATTTCCAGGCCGCAAACGTTTTGCCGTGCCGCAAGAAGATGGTCCTATGCCACCAACACCCCTGTTCGTCTCTTCCCAAGAAATAAGACGTCGGGCGAACTCGCGCCTCCAGCAGAACAGCCACCTACAGCTGAATCTGGGAGAATCGAAAAACATGAAATCGCCGTTCGGACTTGTAATTTCTGCCTGCAGACGCCGTGTATCAGTGTTGCGGTGCGGCGAGAATAACGAATCACACCAAACACCGCAAAAATTACAAGTGGTTCTGGAGAACTCTGAAAGACTGTGGGCAGTATCTAGTTTACTCGATCTCGTTTCTGTAAATAACCTGCCAAGCAAACCAAAAAAAAAAAAAAAGCATGCAAAGCCTACCCTGCGAGCAAGTTCCCTCGTTGCTCGCAGTCTACGCGAGGCTTAGATTCTTGAAAGCAGTGGTTGCTACTCGAGGGTTTTTTTAATTCATTTGGAATGCGTTGAAAATGCCACGCTAAGAAAATACTTTAAATTCCTGCTGGTGATATTATTTTGCGTATCTATCAGCATTAATCGTTTACTTTTGATGAATAACAGACCGACTTCCTCTCTCTGTCTTTTAAATAAACGTTGTTTGATTGGTGCATTTTGTGGGCTTTTTTTAAACCGGATAGGCTGATCTCGTCTCCAGCGTGACTGCCAATTTGCAGACTTGTTGAATATCATCGCTGACGCTGCTCTGCAGACATTCTGCAGATCATCTGCAGATAGTCTGCAGACATTCTGCAGATGATCTGCAGATAATCTGTAGATCATCTGTAGATTGTCTGCAGATCTGCTACAGATGTGCCAGCAGATCTGTAGCAGACTATAAACAGATCTGCTAGTTTCGTACGGGGTGCTTTGTTGTATATTTACAATTTTCCTGCAACAATTGCAGCAAAACATCCGGATCGGGCAACAAACTGAGGAATTGTATCCCGGTCGGGATACATTTGAATTTGATCAGGGCCATGTGACCAAGAATCAACCAATCAAAGTGCTCGTTTTGTTGAGTGAAAGTCAAGGTATATAACAAGTGCAGTTGTAGTTAGTCTGGTGATCATCAGGCCCCAGTTGTTCGAAGGGCGGATAGCGCTATCCACTGAATAAATCACTATCCACTGGATAACTCAATTGCTTTCGCTAGCGTTTATCCGCTGTTTAGTGATTTATCCGGTGGGTAGCATTATCCACCTTTTGAACAACCAAGGCCAGATCATTTCCTTGAAAACAGCTGCGGAATATTGCTGGGACTTATGTTTCATCTTAGATCGCAATTTTAATGCCTCATTAGCCTTCTATATTTTCCTTTGCTCCACCAAATTCATCTCTGTGACCAAGTCCCTTGGTGGATCTCTCCTCTAATGATGTGCCCTTCACCCCCAATGAGTGCATCAGCCAACACTTTAAGTCATCCAAAACAGGTCCATCCTGCCAGGGCTGCTCTGTCTTGCTTGCTCCTTCCCACTGCGAAGTCTGTGCTGTACAAGCTATCCACAAGTATCTCAAGATTTACCAAGTCACCGGTCCCTCTCCACTTTAAGTCTTCAATTCAGGCCAGTACCTTACCAGGGCTAAGGTTACAGCTATCCTTTGTGTTCTCCTCAGGTGCCTTGATGTTCCGACAGAGCAAAATGCTTCCCACAGTTTTAGGAGTGGAGCAGCAACCACTGCCAAAGAGGCCAGTTTACCACCTTGGCTCATTCAGACAGAAGTAAGAATGATGGTTTAGTGACTGATTCACTCTTTACATTGGCATCCCTCCTTCAGTTCTCCAGAGGGTACCTCATTTGCCAGCCACAGCCCGCCTTTCTGGACAAGGGATTTGGAATCCAAACCAAGGCCATTCATAGCTATTTGTGCTTAACTTTCAGTCAACGTTGGAAGTATTTATGATGTATTTTGGGTGCACACCTGCCACTTTGCATCGCAAGTAGCAGGTTGGGTGGGACCCCTTACCCACCATCACCATGTCCGCTGCGCTTTGCACCACACTTAATAGGCTCATGTCGCAGGGTGTGTTGCTGCCACCCTCATTTGTCGCACTGCCAGGTGTGTCGCTACCACCACCTTCATTGCTAAGGGTGTGTCGCTGCCACCCTAAGTTGCATCACAGGGATGTTGCTACCATCCCCATACAGTCACTCACAGGGTGTGTTGCTGCCACCCTTCCTCCCTGCACAAGAGTGCACCCAATACCTGTAGACCTTTTTACTGCCAAAGACTGTGTAGTCCTGTTGTGTCACCATGAAACAATGCATTATATAAAGCTATAAATAGAATGCAAACTGCAGTGACAAACATGAGGGTAAATAAGTGCATAACTGAAATAAACTTTTAATGACTTAATGTTTCACGTCTCAATATATATCTTCAGAAGTAAATCATTTGCAAAATTATTTTTAAATACACAAGAGTAATTTGAATAGCTTGGGAAGTATGATAACAAAAGAAGGTAACACAATACTTTACAAAAATATACAAGAAAAAATGAAAACAAAATACATACATGTACACTGTAAAAATTTAATGCATATGCCTAATACATAATGTAAAACATATTAATAAATGGTTCTGCCTGGACAGATTGTGCCATCCAATATTATTCAAATAGGTAGTTCAATTGTAGTCACTTGTAAACAATCCTACATACTAAGCATACATACATACTGTAATAACCTTTAAAAAGGCAATTAACAAAAAAGATTGGCTATCTTTCTATGACTTTGTTTTAAACTTCCTTAAAAGTTTTGAAATAGACTTGAAACTGGATCAACATGCTAACTTGTGTTTTCCCCATTTATTGTGCAGTCACATTGCCAGAGGAAGCCAAAGAGCAAATGTTTATGATGATGCTGTAACTAACTTATAATGATAATAAAAATAATTATAAGTTTCATTTTATTATTTTCCTAAGGAAAGAAAGGCTTTCCATTTACATGTACATTCACTTGTACATTCACTTGGAACTGGGACAAAAGGGTGAACGAATTGTCTTTAGTTAATAGGTAGTCACTGCTTAGCATACATTCAAATTTCAAACAATTTTATGACCTTGGTCTCTTTCAACCTTACACTCCTCACAGAGGTACTAATTGCACATACAGTGTTTTAATTTGTATAGTTTCTATGAAAGATCACCAGACTATCATCATAACTTACCACAATTCCTTTCATCAGATCCATCACCACAGTCATCATCAAAGTCACATACAAAGGACTTCCAGACACAGCGTCCATTGGTGCAACTGAAGCGGTCATGACGACAAGCACGAAAAGCTGTGTTTACATAATGAAAGGTAGGCCACTGTTAGCCATCTCATTGTTCAATTATAGTGCATTCAAAATAAATAACTAATGATGAAACTAAATTTTTTAAAAATTAAGTCCAAATTAATATGTTCCCTTCAAAAAACATCAAGACTCAGAATTGCTGGGTTAAATAAGCACTAGATTTTTCAATCGAGAAAACAACTTTAAGCTCCATGCCAACATAAATTGGCCTAAAAGGGCAAACTTGGCTTATAAGATTTTCCTTTTAGTTTCAACAGAAATCCTTACTTTTATACTTGAATGAGTTTCTAAGCAATTAATATCTATAGATACTAAAACAAGGAACAACCTACAATGACCTTAAATGGTCTACAATGAGGTACATTATAAGCTAAAATGAGCTAAAGATAATATACAGCTCTGAGGAGGGCACTGCATCGTGTCTGCAATACGAAAGTTAAAAACATTCCACTCTGCGCTTTGAACCAATCAAAACCTTGTTGTTGAGCACGTTAAAACTTTTCATTGTGCACTCTGAACCAATCAAAACCCCATTGCTGAGCAAGTTAAAAATTTTATTTTCACTCTCATCTAATGAAAACATATTTATAATGTCTTCATTTTTTCCCTCCTCTAATTAAGACTTTATTGTTGCCAAGTAAAGCCTTGATATTTATACATTTTCAATTTACAGGGCTAAAAATTTCCTTTCCCACTAAAACAATGTCTAAATGCTACAAGAAAATCAGTTTCATAGACTGTTAATTAATAGCAAAAAATGTTCTTACGATACTTTGGGTTGTGGAAGCACTTAATAAACACCATGTGTTCTTGCCAGTTATCAGCCTTCTCAAAATATTTTGGGGAGCAGGTCATAAGGAAAGTGGAGATGGTTTGGTGCTAAAGGCACCCAAGCGAGTGCCCAAAGGATGCAGGCTTCTAATTTTAAGTACATTAACATCATAAATTGCGAGACTGGAAGTCCCACTGACTAAATGGCCGAGTGGAAATTTGGTTCAGCTCACCGCCGTGCAGAGCAAGGAACTGCACTCGGCCCATTGCCGCGAGGTTAATAAAGAACTACATTTTGAAGAGGTGAAAAGCAAGGATAAAGGACCCATGTTGGCCTTGCTATGGAAAACACGGACTTAAAACGTTCCGTGCTTCACTCCATTTCCAATAACCATAAGAACACCATCACCAAACTAAACACAAAGCCAAAAAACAACAATGGCTTTAGAGGTCTTTCTCATGCTGTTTTTTTGTTATGTAATAATTATGACTTTCCTTGCATGCAAAGTAACATTTAAAATCACGTTCTTATGTAAGTCATACATCAAATAAGTTGGCAACCAAAATTTATGATCTGGCGACCAAATTTTTCCAATTAATAGTCACCTGCTGACCCTTGAATTTAGCTTTTAAAACAACGGAAAACCATCCAAGGGTCTTTTTTATTTCTGCCTTTAAGGCCACGTGTGCAATTTGATGTCATCATTTGGGCTGTCATGTGTGGCATTATGTAATGTGTCACGTTATGTAACAAAATCATGTGATACACGAGAGTCTGACCTTGTGCGAGAGATGCTTTTTCGTACTGTACTCTTACAGTCGGCTGATATGTTGCAAGACTGTAGGTGTTTGTAGTCGGTCGAATTATTGACTGGTTCCAGCACAATAAAGGACAATACGCTATTTAAAGCGGACAACATTTTAGCGACCCCGCCATGACGGACGGTTGTTTTGTTTGAAATCCATTCTCGAGAACATGGGTTGAGATGTCGACCGAAGGAATGGCGGTAAATTGTTGTGGTCTACACATCCTCTAATAAAAGCAACAGGACACAAGTGGAGCCAAGTGAGACCTTACTGGAAGAAAGATGACTGATTCAGAACTCGAAGAATTGCAACTCCACGTTGAGGGAGGAATTTGTAAGCTCCCAATCTCAGAAATGGAGCAGTTAGCGGAGCATGTTGGTCTGGAATCGAAGGAATACAAAGGAAAGAGTAAGCTTGCCATGTCGAAAGTTGTCCGTGCTAAAGTCGAGGATGAGCTTGGAAAAACAGAAAACAAGGTTGAATATCTTACGGAACTTCAGAATTTTATTGCTGGGATGCTGCCGCCGCCACTCGAAGAAATCGATCCAAACAAAGAAGCCAAACAAAATGAAATTGGAGTACGAAGCGTTGTGTAAACAGTTCCAGGAAATGATGGAGTCGTACAAGGAGAAAATGGAGCAGGCTTCGGTGAAGCTCGAAGACACAAAACCATCTACACCAGCCACGACAGTTTCAAAACCAAAAGAAGGTAACGTAGTGTCACTTGTACATGTTTAAACTGCCCTTAGGAGAGATTTTAAGCTTATTGGTGTTATTGGAGGAGAGGAACAAAAGGACCGATTGTCCTTTGTCAGTTTAATTCCGCAAATAGATGCAGGGGTGGATAAAGGATACAAAGAATGTGAAATAATTGATGCAGTTATTCGTGCTATCAGCCCCAGTTTAAAGTTAAGATCATATTTAGAAAGCATGAAAGAGCTTACTTTGGCAAAACTAAGACAGATGTTACGAGCTCATTACAAGCAGAAGTCAGGCACTGAACTTTTATCAAGAACTTACAACAATGTGCCAATCACCGAAGGAAACTCCCCAAGACTTCTTAATTAGAGCCCTTGATCTACGACAACAGGTCCTCTTTGTATCACAAGCTGAGGGTGGTACTGTTAAATACGAGCCAACGCTGGTTCACCCCTTGTTTTTGCATGCTATTGAAACCGGTCTTCAGGATGAAGCTGTCCGAAACAAACTGCAGCCGTTCCTCCAGAAAGCAGAAGTCACAGACTAAGACTTGATGGAACAAATCAACGTGGTCATATCCGAAGATTCTGAGCAGAAAAGTAAGCTTGGAGCAACCTATCACAAAAATGCCAGACTGAATTCCTTGGAAGTTGACAGTGATCAGGCTGAGCCGGGTGGTCAAACACAGCCAAAGAAGTCTGGATCAAGGAAAGAAATGAAGTGTGATAGGCCCGACAGGCTAATGGTCACTTTAGAGGCAGTCCAATCAGATATTGCTGTTTTGAAGGAAGCTCTGGCCTCCCAGAATGCCAGTGAAAGAGAGAGTCCAACACAGGTACCCATTTGAAAATCAAAGGAGACTTGTCTGCCAAGCATGCCGAGAGCAAACCAAGAGTTTTGTAACCATTGTTTCCGCTGTGGTTCAAGTAACCATTTTTGCACGGGGATGTCGCAGTGGTGCAGCCAGTGTACCAAATCAGGGAAACCGGAGGAGGCTACCACCGCGGGACAGGGAGTATCTGATCACCAAGTGAAAAGGTCCCATGTTTGTATTAACTGTGGCAGGAAAGGAGTATCCCTAAAGCAATGTTCCAAGCATCAGTCTGTACATTATTGTTCTCAGAAATGCCAAAGGACCCACTGGATGAAGCATAAACTGTTGTGTTAATTAAGTACCTGTCTAACCAAGAGAAAAGGGACACTTCTGACAGTGGCATGTATGTTAGTCACCTTACACCAAATCAACACGCCAAAGTTGCAAAATTGGTGAGGAAGAGATGCATGGTTCAGTGTGTTATGAACAATGTGCAGACCCAAGTTTCTATTGTTTCTAAGGATTGGATTGCTGAGAACCTGCCCACAGCTGAGAGTCATCGAATGGATGAACTGCTTAATGACAATGGACTTGATCTGAAAGCAGCTAATGGTAATGAAATTCCATATGAAGGATGGATTGAACTTTCTTTCAAACTTGCAACCTCAGATGACAAACATGGTATGTAAGTGCCCTTCCTGGTTTCATAGGATGCTCTGGATCACCCTATTGTCGGATTCAATGTAATCGAAGAAATTGTGAAAAACCTTGTAAGTGATTCTCCAAACAATCATGAAGAGACATTAGAAAATGTGACCTTCCACGGGAAAACGTACACTAACGCTAAACCGTTAAATTGACCGAAGCGTTAGATATCCGTTAGCCGTCCGTTAGAAGTTTACATGAAACCGTCAGAGCGTCAACTTCATCCGTTAGAACGTTAGACTAATCCGTCAGAACGTTAGGTTCAGCCGTCAGAGCATCAGCCTCGTCCGTTAGAGCGTTAGTCTCATACGTCAGATGTATAATAGTTATTAACCTTATCCGTTGGGCAAATCTTGGATTCTGTTGGCAAGTGAATTAATAATCTGTATCGATTGTTCCGGATCAGCGGATTCGTAGAGCGTCGTTTAAAAATGTGACCCTCTTTGGGAAAACCGGCCGTGTCCTTCTACAACTTAGTAGAATTACATGTAGTAGAGCGCTTTTTAAAAAATTAAAAATACCGAGAAAAATGAAGGGTTTGTGTTCGACGTTCACCTCTGCGTACCAATAGTAAAACAAGGGTGGAAAGCTCGATTTCGGATCGCTCCAGCACCAAGCCGATTTTCACTGACAAATTCGCATCGTACAGGTTTCAAATCACGCACCAATCAAGCTGAAACTCACAAACAAATTCCTATCGTACAGGTTTCAAATCACGCACCAAGCAAGCTGAAACCCAGAGGTTTCCTTTCATGCCATTATATCTGAAATCCGTCCAAAACTCGAAGCGCTGGACCTCAAATAAAATTGAAAAAATCCAGCATTCGGAACTCCAAGGAAGCGTAGTTGGAGTTTGGTGTGACGGCTTATAGCCGTCACAACGTTTGCTCCTCTGTGATTGGCTAATAAGAAATCATCATCCAATCAGAAAGGAGCACGTGGCGTGTGCAAGCTCTCTAAAGCCGGTATACGAAAATCCTGCTACGCATCCTTGGCGCTGGGAATGCTGGAGTTTTCGATATTATTTGAGGTTGAGCGCTTCGAGTCTTGGATGGATTTCAAGCTGAAATAACTACGCTAATAGGTAGAATGGACAATAAAGACTCCAAAAACGAAGACCAAAGATCGAAGACCCATCCTGCGCGAACGCCAAATTAAATGTGATTGAATGATGCATGACTTACCAAATTTCAACTGAAAAATATCTGTTTCACTTAACCACTCGCCGGGAGTTTCTCGCGAGCTTTTTTGCCCCCTCGGTATCTTAACTGATGATACAGAACTCTTTTATCTTATTTATAGCAAAGAGCTCTCTTATGAACGCACCGCTTTGAATTTATCGTTACTTCGGCTTTGAAAACAACATGAAATGCTACATTTCTTTGGATGAAAATAATAATTTGTTGTATTTTACTTTGCAACTATAGTAGCTAATGAAGTAATGGATGCTGTGAGAAATTCACAATTTAGTAATGCATCGCTTCATTGTGAGTCCGACGGTCAAAACATATCGAGATTAGCCACTTTTATCCGGACTTCGTTGCATTCAGCAGTTATGTCGCCATGGGCGCGCCTCTTCGGAATCGTATTTTAAAAGTCACGCAATCGTTTCTGGTGGCCTGTCTACATCGTAGTATTCTTAAAGCAAAAAACTCGCTGAAATGTGCATCCGATTTGTTTTGGCCAGCTCACGATGGTGCTAGTACTTCAAACCATGGCCTTTGTTCGATGAACGGTAATCGCTCACTACGTTGTGGTGTCATCGATCAGCCTTTCGAGCTTAGAACTAAGACTTGGTGTTAAAGCGCTAAGGCAGAACGTTAGAACTGATGGAAAGAACGGTAGAGCGATGGCACAAACCGTTAGAGCGTTAGCACAAACCGTCAGAGCGTTAGTAAAAAACGTTAAAGCAATCTTCAAAACCGTTGAATATCCGTCAACCGTCCGTTAGTTTTAAGCCGTTTAACGGGCAAACGTTAGTGTACGTTTTCCCGTGGAAGGTCACAAATGTTAAAGCCTTGACTGGTCTCATCAGAACTGTGTAGAGTAAAAGTAACAAAGAAGGATGTGGTAGTTCCAAAGAATGAGATAATGGTAGTTTCTTTTTCTGTATGTAATGGCCCAGCTGAATCAAGACTTCCAGTATTGGTTGAGCCAGACGTTGAATCACCTTGGCCAAAAGGGCTTGAGGTCCCTGAAACATTAGTAACTCTCAGGGGTGGCACCTCCTCGCGTATCAGAATTCAAGTCAAGAATACCACAGACCACAACATTACATTATAGAAAAGGACAATGCTAGGCATGCTTGAACTAATCAAATCTGTGACACCACTGGAAGTAAGAAAGAAAGAGAATGAAGAAAGGTCAGCAGACTGCAGTCGTCCTGCCAACAACTCTTCAGAGGGGGGAGAAGAAGTCAGATTGCAATCAGATACACCTGCCATGAAGAGATGTCAAAGTGAGGCTAGCCATCCAACTCCAGATGTTGACTCGGAAGACCTGACAGAAGACCAGAAAATTGTAGTAGCGACCATGCGTGTATCTGGATGGTGTTATCCACCTTTCCAGTCGCCCTGGATGTTAACTACACATCAGTATTATCCACCACCCTGTTATGGGCCTTTGGTGTATTCCCCCTATATGAAGATGATGTACGCTTGATGCACCAAGAGTTATTTACTTTATTGGACTCTTATGAACGTTATTGTTGAACGGATTATAATTGTATATCAACAGTGGAATTTTCAGTCTTTTGTGCTGCCGTGTCTTCTAAACAGGCAAAATAGTAATCTAGTTATCCAAGAACTATGACTATGCTATTTCAGTTGAACAGCTCTTAAAAAATTCTAGTCGTTTAGAGGAAACCTGACCTTAAAAACGAAAAGTGCCAAAATGTGCTAAGAAGGACCGAGACACCACAATGAGTGGCAAATAAAACAGGAATCTCTGCTTCATGACTACGAACAACAATGAGATATAGAAAATTTAATTCCCTTTTGACGTCAATATGTGGATGCCCACATAATTTCACTTGTGTAGAAGCTTGTGAAGGTCAGCAGTGCACTGCTAACATTACAACTCGTGTGAAAATAATTATTTTATTTAACAAGGTAGTCATAAGCGATCAAAATCATCAAACAGCCATGAACCAGGAAGGTTAGAGCATTGAAATTCCAAAGGAATGTTTTTTTAAACTTACGGCTTAACAGTTGACATGTGACAGGTAACGCAACAATCAGTTCAACTCGTACTGTTATACCATCAAGATGTGCTCAGAAATGAAGAAATAATTGCCAATGTAAAAAGGTTT
The DNA here is from genome assembly GCF_036669925.1 of Montipora capricornis. Taxonomy (NCBI): domain Eukaryota; kingdom Metazoa; phylum Cnidaria; class Anthozoa; order Scleractinia; family Acroporidae; genus Montipora; species Montipora capricornis. The sequence continues at coordinate 24,327,245 of NC_090885.1, read as the reverse complement.
TTACGAGATGGATGCGGGTGCTCTCATGATGCGCGTGCGTTTTGCGTCTGCGTAGGACGCATATTTCTGGTCTGCACTGTAAAATTCGATAAGAAATCAATCAATCGATAGATGAGTGATCAGACAAGAAACACCGTATGACGCATAATTATCTCCAGTTCTTTGAAAGAATGATTCGTTTTGGTTTACAGTTTGAACAAGTGTATGCTTCTCCAAACGAGTGATATGCAATATCTATCACACGGTTGCACACCTGGTTCAACCGAGTGGACTTTTCTAGCGAACGAGTGGGCAGTTTTTTTAACATGGCTGACCAGGTCGGTTCCAAGAGTGAGCCAAGCCGCAAGAACAGCTTAAAATTAAAACCTCGCGGGTGTCACATGGCTTCCACACGGAATTCCGGTCATAGACGGAAAGTCGTTAGTATACGTTTTCGCACGAGAGGTCACATTTGGAGCACTTTGGTCATGAGAAAAAATTAATTTGACAGGTATGTCCGTCGGTAAATGAATAATTATTTGTTGTTGAAGTAATGGGGCGCTGCTAAACACAGGGACGGAATGGAATATACCGGAATAAACCAGAATATGCCGGAACAAGGCAAAATGACTCTGGAATAAAACCGAAAGACACCGGAATGAACAAGAATGGTACCGGAATATACCAGAACGAGGTGGATTGACACCAGAATAAGGCAGAATAAAGCAGGAGAACACTAGAATCAAGCTGATTAGCGTGAACCGGAATGATAGGGGAACAAAACATACCGGTATTTTTTTATCATTCTAACTGTGAATGAATGAGTATGCAGAATAGAGAGAATGACAGAAAAAAAAGTTTACATTAAAGGGGAAGATAACACGGCTTGGAACAAGTCACGATATGTTCTCACAATTCTTCATGTAAATATATTATCAACGATCAATCTTTTTTCTGTGCTTCTGACTTCTTTCTTCAAACAAGGAACCACTACATTCAGGTTGCCATCATTGCCAGCAATAAATACGAGCAGATCTTTCCTTAGAAGTTTAGTGGCTAGCATGGAACGACAACCGAAGAAAAGGGCTATTCCGCAAGCCTAACAAACGACCTGGTATTTGAGAAAACCAGAGAGGTTCTTTAGTCCAAACAAAAACAACTAAAGAAGCAAGGAAAGGGAAATTAACCCAAAGTGCCTGTAACTTTGACAAGCGACAAAACTAAAAACACTCTTCAGCAAATGTTGTAAATTTTA
>NC_090885.1:24316011-24321011 GCF_036669925.1 Montipora capricornis | reverse complement strand
ACACCACTTCGGTGAGCATTGGCGATTTTGGTGACTTTTGTGAATTTGACAAAATCGGCAGTACTGGCGAATTTTGTGGTATTTTATCGCACGAGGCGGAAAGATTTGCGTGGAAGTGACTGGCCGAAGATGTCACTGCAAACAGCTGTGCGGAGGAATGGAGATTCCTTGTAGGTTGGTGTTTACTTGTTCGAGTAAAGCGAAAATTAATCGCTTGAAAGAACTCTTGCAGAGCAAGATTCACCGATAAACACTCGAAGACACAAACGGCTCCTTAAGGAGCCACCACTCATTAAAAAGTCAATGAACAACAGCAACATGCTCCCAGTTTCTTTTATATTTCGTTACTGAGATCTTAAGAAGTTGTATGAATATTAATTAGGTTTTTTAAAACTCCAAACACAGATGTATCCATGGATAAGCCGCACCCTTGATTTATGGCTTCAATTTTGTGAAAAAAAGTGCAGAGACAAAGTGTATAACTTTATTGAAGTGTTCTTGGTGAAAGACAAAAATTTAAGCGACATTTGATAAACAGGTGTTGAAAAAAACATGTTGCGTGACGGCTTATGATTCCCGCTGATAAGCGAAGTCAGTTCACAGCAACACACACGAAAAATAATGTAAACAGTATGGTTCACAAATTATACTACTGTGGATAAAAATTACACCCGCAACATAAAAAAATATCATGGAGATTAGCACTGAGGTATTTTCCCGAGTTTCGCTGTGACAGCAAAAATAACTCTGCAATAAATAGTTTCCTGTGTGTGCAACGTAATTTGCAACACATAAATTTAAACTTCGACTGGGTTATAAAACGTATACGATAGACTTAAAATAGCGCCAACTTTCAGTTCTTTTTTTTGATTTTAGAATGAATTTACTTCTTTTAATTGAACAGAGTAACGGTCAGCTCGTTGCCAGGACATTAAAGGGTTAAATAAGCTCAGTTGTTAGTTTGAACATTTCAAAGCGTCTGTGAATACGTCTAGAATTTCCACAGTCGTTTTTGGGAGAATGAAATTTTTTATTACAGCTCTTATTAGTCTCCTTTTTTCCAAGGGGTATGGGGGACCAAGTGGAAAAATCATGGAAAAAAAAGGGGGTGGGGGGAGTAACGAGAATCCAACAGTAACGGAAAAACCAGTGGGATGGGGGGTCAAACTCGAAAAACCAGCTGTGGGCGGGTATCGATATTTTATGGAACCACACATAAATTACTGCAGCCATTTTCATCTGAATGATCCCCACAGTCATCATAGCCATCACACTTCCACCGAACTGGTATACACCTTCGATTTGTACAGGTAAACTGGCCATTTGCACAATGATACGTTCCTGGAGAAGAATCCACATTAATAACAGAAATAACAGAAACAGCAGCAGTTCAAAAATCGACAAATGCTTATACAGCTTAGCTACCTCCCATTATTGGAAATGGGCAAAAGACTGGGGTCCAGATCAATCAAAGAAGAGACAGATCAAGTGAAACTTCTCAGCGTTTCTCTGTTTAGCGTGGAACCCAGAGGCTTGAATCCAAAGATTGGGAGGGATGGAGCCATCATTGTGGTATTTAATGTGTCGAGTTTGTAAGAAATTTAAGGTTGGATTTACTAAGCCACAGGTACCAGCGTAAACAAAAACCGTTAAATTATAATCGCGACCATTAGGAGCTGATGCAATAGCACGCGCACAAATACATTCTGATTAGAATATTTGACTTCCGGAATGCCAAGTTCAACTCGTGATCATTCTTGTAAAACATTTTCCGAGCGGATTACCATAAACAAGTGTGAGGAATTTGAAAGCCGCAGTTTCGATCCGGTTTCCTTTGAATTGAAGCAAACCTCGCGTATTAAAGTGAGTTCGCGAATACCGGTAACTCACTGTAGAGGCGTATTTTAAAACTTGCTGCTTTCAGGCGCAGGCTTGTAATCTAACAGATGACTTCTCGTTTAGCTTACACTGTGAATCTAGACTGGTCACTTGGGCGAAGGTTGCGTTCATTCACACTTCCGACAAGTTCCCGTACAACCAGCAAAATTACACGTAACCAAAAATCATCAAACTCAGTACACACATTCCGTTGATGCTAGTATATAATTTAGTGTTTGCAATATTAATCCCATGTGATTTCTTTAAGTGATTTCTTTAAACTGTCTTAACTAACCCTTGGAGGGCGCCAACCATTTTCGAAAAAGCACAATATTTAAATCTGTATCGCCATGAATGAACTGCGTCAGAGAACGCCCCCACGTGGAAAATATTTGCTATTCCGCCGATCCAATTTATTACCAAGTCAGTGATTTGCTCTCGTTCTCGTAGTCTCGTTCTCATATCTAGAAAATTCGATTCGACTTTTAGAGCTTTCGGGAGAAATTGTCTGGTAAGATGACTAAACATTTCTAAGAAAAACCGCAAAAGACGAAAAATTACAAATGATGTTCGTCATAACCTGCCACGCATGAATGAAATAAGCCCGCGAAATAATTTGTAAAAAAAAAACAAATATTCCAAAAAACGTGAAGAGAAATTTCTAAAACGTTGCCTTACACGAAAATGAAGATTTCAATCAGTATCAAATATTTTTCCGCACTTTGGGAAGAAATAAACAAATTCGCCGCATCTTACACTGTTCAACAGGCGACGTTGCCTTCACGTAAATTACTATGAAGAGGATGAGATAGCTCTTTGGATTTATATATCACTCACTCTTTACCACAAGGTCAGTGACGATACAACAACTTCAAATGGTACGACTAAAGGTCTGAATACACGTGGTTTGACCACCTTCAACTTACCATTGCCAGAGGAAGTACTAGTAGCCACAGTAACATTAACAGCGAGCAAAACACACAAGAACACCACGACCATTGCCATTGGCAGAATATTCATTTTTCGTCCCGTACGAGACGCAGACAACCTAAATACTTTCTATCAGACAACTTCAGAGCTTTTTTGGTACGTGAACCCCTCCTTAATCAAAGAGCAAAATGAAATGTCGCTATGAAAGTTCAATGAATGAACGCGTCGATGATTTGTTGACAAGTAAACGCATGCTCGCATGCATTGGCGGGAAAATGATGCAATCCGGTTACACCTGTTACACGCTGTGGACGAGTGGGCAGTGTTACGATCGACTTGCAAATATCAACGATGTAAAATTAGAATTAAAAAACCATGGATCAACGACAACTATTTCAAGCCAATAAATTGGATGCGAGCTTGGATTAACGCTACCATTCTCTCCCCTCCCTGACGATGAATTCGTCTTATAAGCTTATTACACTTATTAGACAGACCAGGTAACATTTATACGAAAAAATTATACTGTCAGTAAAAACCAAAGTTACTAAACCCGACAATACGAAGACTGAAAAAACTTCAACCACGCCGGTTTCAGTTTGCGCCATGGCACAAATAATCGTTTGTTTCGAAACGAGCAGGTCAAACTGGCATTTTTTTGGTCACGAGATTCTGGAACTTACAAATAACTTCAGAAACTTTCAAAGCGTTGTCAATAACGTATGAATATGGGTATGACCGGACGTGAATTCAAGCACAGATACAACACTGAAGTGACCGGCCAATACTCGTTCAGTATTTACATTGCAGGCAATTTCCAAGTCCCATATGGGTTTTACCGCTCGGGAATTGCACGTGACTTTTTTTTGAAAAATCCTACATTGCTTATAGCATAACTGAAAGCAAAGAAGGCCAGTCTAATTGTTCCAAGGAAAACAGGATGAGAATTTTAACTTAGTACGCGTTTTCAAGCCCACCGTGAATGGTTTAAGCTGGGTTATTGACAAGGAGGCGAATATAAATACTACTCGGTGTTTTGTCTATGAACTCATACACATCTGGCTTCAGTCAGTTTTCCATTTACAACTTTTCAATTATTTATTTCCTCGTAATAGTTGATGAATTTTTTATTCAATCAGAGTCTGACCACAACTGTGATAAGAGATCCAATTAATGGACAAAGATACGTTAGATTTGACATTTAAATAAAGTGCTTTTGACTTGAGTACATAAAACGAGTCTTCGTGTGATCTTTTGAGATTGACAACCTTAAAGTCTGAGTTCTAAATCGTTTCAAAAAATACCCAAAATACTCCACATTTCCGTTGTTTTTTTTTTTTTACGTCTAAAACTGAAGTAGTTCCAGGAGACGATTCTGCATCTGTTTCCTGCCCGATTGAAATGTTATCACTTTTCTTTTAATAAAAAGAGGGTGTACCATGATAAAAATATTTATACAAAATTTTAAATAAAGCAGAAACCTAAATTTAGTTTTCAAGACAAAAATATTTCAAATGTTCATTGTAATATACATATTTCAGGAACTTTCCGTCGCGCAATCAGATTTAAGCAAATATTTGGCATAAGAGACAGTCTGTTGATATGGCCAACATTCAACATTTCTCGAAAGCCTCTCTTTGTTTCGAGAGGATCAAAGGGTGTTAAACAATCCATTTCTCATAAGAAAATAAGGAAGGGAAAGTGATGTCTGCCACGTGATTAACACGGCCTGTTTTACCGGCTGTAAGGCTTGCGCCTACTCTTCGTGAGTATGAAGGGGGTAGTTTCTAAAGAAACTGTGGTGCTGCGTCGGTGGGGAAGTAGTATACAAAAATTTGGTTTTATCAACGGAGTTGATAATGTAAATTGGCCACCGTACAGAGATTCTAAAAGCTGACGTTTCGAGCGTTAGCCCTTCGTCAGAGCGAATCTTTGTGAGTATGACGACCACGACCATGACGCCGAAGTCAGACAACTGCCGGGAATGCTATGCAAATATTTAACAAACGTGATCTTTATTCATGCGTAATGTTTTGAATATTAATTTATCTGCTCCATTGCCATCAAATGAATGATTATCCCAAATTACTTTTGTCACGTCAATGCGACGCTTTAGCGGGAATCAACTCGACCCTAACTCACAAACCATCAGTATATTCTCGTCACCTACTTGCAACATTACTTCTTATGGG
>NC_090885.1:24276011-24311011 GCF_036669925.1 Montipora capricornis | reverse complement strand
TAGCAACGAGAATAACAAACCACGCGACGTAAACTGTGGTTATATACTAACATATTTACATAACACCGACTTACAGCAGTTCAAAATCCAAGTAAAGAGAAAATGTTACTGTGTATCAAACTCGAGCTGAAGAATAGGTTAATGGACTTAGTAACTGGAGTCAAAAAGAAGGGACAAAACACTACTACTAACAATTTACAATGAATTCTAACTTTGTAGAATGAACTACTGTCGTTATTGTTGAGGCTAACGTAATTGGAAAGGGAGTGCTAGACTGAGTCTTACTCCCAAGTACCTAAAAGAGCGGAGACAAAAAGTGGTGGTTTGTTCTTGGGAAGTGAGAGAATAGAAAGATTTAGCATTGCGTTAACGGCAAGCGGAAAGCTAGAATTTGCGTTTCGCCTGAATTCAAGAGAAACTTGTTTAATCAGTTTTAGTTAATTTGTCTGTTATCTGCAAATATCTCCAGGGGCACCCAACGATAATCTTTGGTGAAATACGTGCTCGGGAGGGCCAAACTGCTCCAAGAATTTCGTTTCCACGTTGCCAAACAGCTATAGACTTGTTAAGAGTCGCAACCAGGGAAAAGTAGTCCCTTACGTTTTCGGAAAGGATATTTTTGTAATTTTTGACACTTCAAAAGGTCACCTGAATCCTTTCTGCAGTTTCTGAAAATCATGAAGATATCATTCCCCAAACGTTTCGGACACTTCAATTTTCAGCTAAGATTTCCGAACTGGTCAAATTGTTCTAGGTGATAAAAACATCTCTTTAGAAAGGAGCCTAGAAATGTCCCTCAAAGGCTTTTGGCTTAATTTGCGCGTTGCGTGTCCTTGATATCTCGCAGCTTCTCGAGAGGAAAGAAACAATTTAGAACAAGAACATTTCGTCGTTTGTCGTTTCATAAACCCAATACTAAAAATCTCTAATGAGATTACAGCAGTTGAAATTGATGGAACTCAACGGAAACATGTTTCAAGTACAGTGGGCCCGAATTTGAAAATATACTTTTGTAGACTGAAAAAAGCCATCTTGGCTAAAGGTCGTTTTAGAGCTGATGTTTTCAAAATTTCATTTTTTAAGCGTCGTATCGTTGACTTCTGGAATGGCTTGCCTGTAGCTATTAGGAATGAACAATTCAGCAATTATCACCGTTTCGTAAGAAAGTGAATGAGTTTTATACTGAAGCACATGACCAACTATTTTCCTTGGAGCAATGCTTGGGATTTTAGGACACCAATTTTACGCCCAAATATGGACAAAAATAAAATCGAAACTGCAAGCGCGGGAAAATGCACGCGCTACGTTACATCCAAATAAGGAAATTTTAAACTCAAAAAACCCCCAGCTCTGAACCGAGTTAAAAGCTTCAAGGTCACGAGCTTCTGTTTTATATTAACAAGTTCAATTGAAATCAGGAGAGATTTTACAGTTCTTAGATTATTTGGAGTGCGTTGAAATGATTTCACTCCAGATACCCCCTATTCAGTTTAATTTATAATTTTTGCGTTTTATTCATTTTGTTTTGATCATCTGTGTAATAATTGTATTGAGGAAATAATAGATAAATAAATAAATAAATAAATAAGTTGTCAATAAATAAATAAATAGATATAATGTAGACGCGATATGAAAACGAAACGGAATTCATTGCGTTCGAGGAAAACGCATTCTAATAGTTTCCCAAACCCCAGACCCAAAACTCGACCCCACCCCTCACAACAAACAGTTCAGTACGTCTGTAAATTACAGGATACACCTTTATTTTCAAACAAAACTGATTCACTCAGGTTACGAAGATTTCTCGTTTAGACGTTTTCGAGAAGCATCAACCGGAAATGCCGAAATGAATCGTTTTAGTTCAAAAAAGACACCAGCCGATCAAGCTTATCAATAAACAATGGAACCGCTTGGCTCCATAGTAACCACGTTCAAATAATCTTTCACTGACTTGTCCGTAGCTGGGTTTACCAAATTGAGTCTTCAATTCCATTCCCCAATTCGATCAATTGCATGAAAGACAGCTCTTAATTTACCAATATATGAGTCGACGGTTTTGTAACACAGCCTCAAGGGACAGCGACACTGATGAATTCCCTTCAGTCCAAGAAAGTTGGATCCTTAAATACTAGAAATCGACAAGTATCGCTAGGGGTGACACTAATCAAGCTGGGACGCTCAGGAAGCTAACCAAGAAAATTCTCCAGCTCCTTCTGGAGGGAATCTTTCTGTTTATACGGTAACTTGTATCCTGATAAAATAACGCCAGCTTGTGTAAAAGGTCTTAATCGCCTGGAGGCTCTTGCTATCCAGGCTACCATGCTTGAGTGGTGTTGCCATCTGTCTTTTATATCCACAACGCTGGCAGAACCGAAAATCAAAATCATTCGCATAGCCACAACTCGGACATCTCACTGAGGCAACGGACAACTTGGCCACTCTTGCAAGATTCTATGGATAATAGGAAAACAAGTGTCAACAATACTAGAAGGGAGAACAAAACAAAGGAATGTTTACTCGAGTATCAATTTCGTGATAGTTGTCAGATAAAAATAGTGAATTACATTATATAAACGTAAGGGAGAAAGCCCAAAAGTCTCCTGTGATCCCTGGGTGAGGTACCCAGCCATCTTTGGAAGGCATTAACAGTGCACGTCGATCACCCGTCTCCGCGAATTTCATAGATCTGAACGAATACCTCCTGATCAAGGGCCACAAGTACTTATTAGGGTAGGTAATCAAGGTGACCAAAGTGCAATGTTTCCTTTAGATCGAGATGAAACGGCGCATGGGTCCAACCAAGAGAATTGACGGAAAAAGACATGGACGATCCAGAAACGCAACCCCCCGACTTAAATCTTGGGCAAACAAATTCACTCCACATGAGGCTGGTGAGGGGCAGGGAGAAATGTGTGGCAGAGGATTACCGTCTAGATCACATATCACATTGGCGTCTAATGCCATAGGGTCGCAGGTGTGACCAGTCGGGCCACCAAACTCCCTCGACCAGATTCCAGATTTCTGGGTGAAGCTTGCTATCGAGAACGGACAAACGACATGACGGAACATTTGCTGGATTGTCACCAGATACTGTGTAGCTAATGCGAAGGGAGATGTTCAATCGCGTTGTAGTAAAGAATAATCTCTTGATCATCCTATTCAAATTAAGATACACTCCTTTCTCCCTGTCTAGACCATGCATCCACTACGGCTCTGTTATCCACATGCGCGTCCACCCATGCATTTCGTAATAGGTTTGGGAAAGAAGTAAGGGCGGTATCCAAAGTCAAAGCCTCCCTGCTGGAAATGTCGAGGGTTTTCTCCTCCTCATTCCAATAGACCGATGTGGTAACAGTTTCATGTAAAAACACCAAGGCCACCCAGCCGGATCCAGATGAGAGAGAGATCTGTGCGTGACGTTCATCTTTCCACGGAAGGGGATCATCCCAAGTTTCAAGGAAGAGCCAATTAGCAATCTCGTCACGGAGATTCCTATCGATCTTAGGGCGCGTTCGATTGACCGTATTCCGGAATAGGAATACATGGAATATAAGTTAGAAATCCTCGATTTTAGGGAGATTCACATTAAAATTGTCAAATAGCTGCTAAAATGCTACTTTAAACATATTTTTGTTATCCTTGCTGCTGCTGCTTCGAAACGCGCCAAACATACCGTTTTAATCATCACTCTACGTATTCTTATTCCCGAATAGGGTACACATGCCTTTAGAAATGGCCAATTTATTTCCCTTGTAAACAGGAGGGAACCTGGAACGGCAAGAGAAAACTAAACTCACTTGCGCACTAGTCGTTGGAGGGTCTTGATTGACACAGTTGAACAACCCAAAATGTGACGCACCAAAGTAAGAAATTTCTCCTTCTTGGCCGGGATGAGACAGAACGCTTGCCGAGTAGAATCCGAAAGGAAACCCAAGTACGGTACAATTTTAGCTTGGTATAAAATAGACTTGGAAAGGCCTAAAAAATAACCCGATTGAACTAAATAATAGGTAACCAAAAAAATGGCTGAACTGGCATGCAGCCGCCAAGTTTTTTTCATGCCATGTCCGCAGGTGCATGGGAGTAAGGACCACGGTCGAGATCCACTTGAAGTTGGCCATTGTGGTGGTCATCAATGTATAACAAGCATGGAATGCCTAGTGAACGGAAGAAATTGGTGGCCACAAGACTAGTTAAATGATAGATAAAAGGTGAGATCTTCCAACCAAAGGGGAGCGTGTTGTAGAGGAAATACCGACCACCCCACTGGATCCCAAAATAAGTTTGACTTTCCTCAGAGGTCCTCAGACAACACTAAATGATCGTATCCTGACTTATCATCCAGAATTGTTTGATAAGACTTCCGTCCAACATATCGTAGAAGGTGAACAAGACTGTCTAACTTAAACGGTTCATCAGCCATCTAAATATTAAGGAAGCAGGCATCGTGGCACAACCTAGACTTTGTTGGCTCCACGGTTAGCGGTAATACAAGATGGGGTGAAGAAACCCGACTAACACGACCCAACAAAGACACTGCACCTAAGTGGATCCTGTCGAGCAACGTTTTGCGTACATAGTCAACAAAATGTAGACGTGAAGGGTTATGGCTAAACCGAACGGGTAGTGGGCTAGCCGAATTATAAGACCTTCCTTTGAAACACCCTGAAAGATGCGAAAAAAAGTCTTCTACGGATACTTTTTCCCGAATCCAATGCAAAACTTATGTTTGTTGGCGGCTCGGAAGATCGCCTACAATCTCTTCCCATCGCTCCGCATGATTGTGAAGTTCCCCAGCACAAAAGTGATCTGGATCTCTGAACTGTAATTCTGAAACACTCCCAAGGGCATCACCCTGAATACCTTTCTGAATTCTCTTCTTTGGCATCGTTGTCAGCCCCATACTGGCCCCAGAAGGGTTTCTCCTCCAATCAACCCAACGAACAGATTGGGGTGGCGAATGGGCCACGGCTAAGACAACTTTGTCATCAAAGGATGCATCGAGCTCCCATTCCCATGCCAAATGAGAGGATCCCAAAAGAAAGACAAAGGAGGAAAAAACAGGCATGGGTGGAGGTCTAAATAATGACACTAATAATAATTATAGTGTGTGAGTAGGGGAAAACCCAAAGGCCAGTAGGGGGTGACAATTGTGACTCAGAATGAAAAGGGGGACGAGAAAACAACAGTAAAAGAATACAGTCAAAGAATAAACCATCAGTGTGATAACAGTCATTTACAAACCCATGGAAGAGCTATGGGAACAAAGATGGTCATTGCTTTTGCAAACACCTTCACGACCAGAATAGAAAATCAAATATTGAGACAGATTTGCACCCAACCGTTTTTTGGAAAAGGGATATTTACGATGTGTTTTCACTATGGAACACAAGTCTAGACAAAATAGGTAGCTTTGCTTAGTCGTATTGAAAGTTATGGGGCCTACAGCTTCAGAGCTTCGCTTTAACTAAAAGGTCCTTAAGAGATTTTCCCTTGTGATAAGATATGAGGGGAGGCTCCTTAAAAATAGACTATGGTAACGCCATTTTTTATGGCCTCCCACGTGGATCCCAGCGACAGAGATCATGAAGCTACAAAGACTACAAAACACAGCTGCCCGGATTACCTCGAGAACCAAGAAATGCTAACACATAACACCAGTCCTGAGACAGCTTCATTGGCTTCCAGTAGAAGAATGGATTGTATTCAAGATCCTGTCAATAACATACAAAGCGTTACATGGCATGGCCCCAGATTACATAAAGGATCTTTTTCACAACTGATTACAAACCTACACGAGCTCAACGGTCCGCCTCTGCAAACAGCCTGTAATTCCAAAAACAAGACTTTCTACCTATGGCGACAGAGCTTTCAGTGCCGTTGCACCAAAGCTGTGGAAGAGTTTACCACTCGAACTTAAAAATACTAATTCATATGATAATTTTCGACTTTCATATTTCGTAAAGCCTATGGACTATAATCCGTACTTAACATTTTCATCTATTTAAGCTAGGCATTTTCAATTTTCATTTCGAATTATTTTATTTCACTAAATATCTTTTCATTCTTGAAAATCAACTTGTTAACGCATTGAGATTTAAATAATGCGTACAAAGAACGTTGTATTATTATTATTATTATTATTATTATTATTATTATTACCATTATTATTAAAGAAATATCTCAGCCGTTGCTGGTTTTGCATAAGGTGCCATTTTCTCATTAGTATTCTCTTCAGGCTAGGTAAAGCCTGGTGGTATTGTGTAACAAAAGCTACAATAAGCGCCAAAAGTGTTGAGACACGTTTTCCAGTTAAGGAATCTTGAACACCCCCCACCCCCTAAATCTTTTCATCTAACTCCCTCCCCCCTTAACAATGTTGTTTTCTTATTGCAAACACTTCCTTTTTCTCTTACCAACATTGAAGGGGGGAGGCGGGGGGAGAGGGGGTAGTACAAGTGGAAAATGTAACGTTCAAGTGATTTTTGCCTAATTGCAGTCGTCCCAGTTCAGTGTCTCAACTACTTTTGTCGCTTATTGTAGAACCTTTTAAGTGCGAATTTGTTTCTCTGATTTAGGGGTGTTTTCCTGTTGGCACTTTCTTAAAATTGCAGCAGGGTAGCCTCTTTCTAACAGGCGGTTTTGAAAATTTCTATTCCTTTCAAATGTGATCTGTGCGAGGAATTAGTCCTTAGAAGTCTGAGCGCTACTCCTTTAATGAGGCCTCTCTTCATGCCTGGTGGGTGCCACGAGTAGTCTGAGTACTGAAATGTTTCTGTTGGTTTATAATGCGTTTGCACGTCAAGGTGATTCCTTGTCGAATCCATGAGGAGCTTAGGCCGACTCAGGAATTCTCGGCTGGATGTCTCCTGACGGTGTAGATATCCATCAACAAAGGCTAAAAACATAACACAAAAGGTGTTTCGTATTCAGAAAAGTGTTAAAGCATTCAGGATCGATCAGATTGTACTATGAACTTACGTTAAGCAGAAAAAAGTAGTTATTGAATGACCATATTTAGGGGCGAGATGATTTTTGTGGGGAACACAAATCTATTTCAGTTCGTTTGCGCACATCGACAGTGGCGGTTAGTGCTGGGACACGGAACCATTTTTCGATCTATAGGATTTATGGATTAACTCTCCCACCCGGGGAAAAATGGTACAGGTCGCCGTCGTCTCTCGACGACCAGCACTACTTCTACGCTCCTCGCCGCTGGTGAGCGAGAAGACCTCTGGCATCCAGCGTAAAATGTTTGTCAATTTGTCGAAGGAAAGTTTTTTCAGCTCTTTCGAAGAGAGATTTGTCGCCTTCAAGTCGGTAATTTTTTGCGGGAAAATGGTGATCACGTTCCGAAATTCGACGGGTCTAATCTGCAGATCGCAGGTCGCAGGTCACATGTTGCAGTCATTGTTTCACCAATACAGAAAGTATCCTAAACATTCTTAAAAGCTAACCTTAGGCCTAAAAACTTTTGTTTAGGCCTAATTAGGCCTAAGGTTAGCTTTTAATAATGTTTAGGATACTTTCTGTATTGGTGAAACAATGACCTGTGCAACCTGTGACCTGCGGACCTGCAACCTGCAGATTAGCTCGCCGTCCGAAATTCTGGTAAAAACGTGGACGAAGCTTACGGAATAACTTTGGTTGACCTCTGTGGGGGGATTAATTGAGCAGTCGTCGTCTGAATGCCATGGATTTCGGTATTCAGATGTTTTCAAACGAGTTATGGAGGCAGTAAACAATGTTGACGTCGGGGAATTCGGTGCTGGAAGCCTTCCCGGTATACAGGCTCACGCTCAAACGTTGAGGTAAAATAATTGCTGTTAGGTTCAATTTCATGATATCGGGATATCATGAAAGCAGGAAATTGATAAGTCTGTGATTAATATTGAATGTGCCTCCCTGTGACATGCTGAGAAATCAATTAGCCCGGAATGAAATTTTACACAGCTACAATTAGGCATTCTAAATTTCCCAGTTCCTCAGTTGTCGAGTTCCATAAGTATAAAACTTAAGAATGGTTTGCTTTAAAATCAGAAAAGAACCAATTCACCGTTGCTGTTGAGAAAAGTGTATGCCAGGCAAAACAAGTTGCATCTCGGTAGCCTGAAAGTTAACTGACAAAATAATTTGCCTGTGTTTAAATTAACAAATACACCAATACATCACTAACGTTTCATGTTTAACCGAAGAATTAGGCCGGGAAGCAGATGTTCGAAGGTGTAATAGCTGTTGAGTTTTATTCCTCAGTTATCGAGTTCCATAAGTATAAAACTTAAAAATGGATTGCTTTAAAATCAGAAAAGAACCAATTCACCGTTGCTGTTGAGAAAGGTGTATGCCAGGCAAAACTAGTTGCATCTCGGCAGCCTGACTAAAAGTTAAGAAATAATTTGCCTGTGTTTATATTAACAAATACACCAATACATCACTAACGTTTCATTTTTAACCGGAAAATTAGGGAAGCAGATGTTCGAAGGTGTAATAGCTGTAGAGTTTTATTCCTCAGTTATCGAGTTCCATAAGTATAAAACTTAAAAATGGTTTGCTTTAAAATCAGACAAGAACCAATTCACCGTTGCTGTTGAGAAAAGTGTATGCCAGGCAAAACAAGTTGCATCTCGGTAGCCTGAAAGTTAACTGACAAAATAATTTGCCTGTGTTTAAATTAACAAATACACCAATACATCACTAACGTTTCATGTTTAACCGAAGAATTAGGCCGGGAAGCAGATGTTTGAAGGTGTAATAGCTGTTGAGTTTTATTCCTCAGTTATCGAGTTCCATAAGTATAATACTTAAAAATGGTTTGCTTTAAAATCAGAAAAGAACCAATTCACCGTTGCTGTTGAGAAAAGTGTATGCCAGGCAAAACAAGTTGCATCTCGGTAGCCTGAAAGTTAACTGACAAAATAATTTGTCTGTGTTTAAATTAACAAATACACCAATACATCACTAACGTTTCATGTTTAACCGAAGAATTAGGCCGGGAAGCAGATGTTTGAAGGTGTAATAGCTGTTGAGTTTTATTCCTCAGTTATCGAGTTCCATAAGTATAATACTTAAAAATGGTTTGCTTTAAAATCAGAAAAGAACCAATTCACCGTTGCTGTTGAGAAAAGTGTATGCCAGGCAAAACAAGATGCATCTCGGTAGCCTGACAGTTAAGAAATAATTTGTCTGTGTTAAAATTAACAAATACACCAATACATCACTAACGTTTCATGTTTAACCGGAGAATTAGGGAAGCAGATGTTCGAAGGTGTAATAGCTGTAGAGTTTTATTCCTCAGTTATCGAGTTCCATAAGTATAAAACTTAAAAATGGTTTGCTTTAAAATCAGAAAAGAACCAATTCACCGTTGCTGTTGAGAAAAGTGTATGCCAGGCAAAACAAGATGCATCTCGGTAGCCTGACAGTTAAGAAATAATTTGTCTGTGTTAAAATTAACAAATACACCAATACATCACTAACGTTTCATGTTTAACCGAAGAATTAGGGAAGCAGATGTTCGAAGGTGTAATGGCTGTTGAGTTTTATTCATATTTCACTAAATATCTTTTCATTCTTGAAAATCAACTTGTTAACGCATTGAGATTTATATAATGTGTACAAAGAACGTTGTATTATTATTATTATTATTATTATTATTATTATTATTATTATTATTATTACCATTATTATTAAAGAAATATCTCAGCCGTTGCTGGTTTTGCATAAGGTGCCATTTTCTCATTAGTATTCTCTTCAGGCTAGGTAAAGCCTGGTGGTATTGTGTAACAAAAGCTACAATAAGCGCCAAAAGTGTTGAGACACGTTTTCCAGTTAAGGAATCTTGAACACCCCCCACCCCCTAAATCTTTTCATCTAACTCCCTCCCCCCTTAACAATGTTGTTTTCTTATTGCAAACACTTCCTTTTTCTCTTACCAACATTGAAGGGGGGAGGCGGGGGGAGAGGGGGTAGTACAAGTGGAAAATGTAACGTTCAAGTGATTTTTGCCTAATTGCAGTCGTCCCAGTTCAGTGTCTCAACTACTTTTGTCGCTTATTGTAGAACTTTTTAAGTGCGAATTTGTTTCTCTGATTTAGGGGTGTTTTCCTGTTGGCACTTTCTTAAAATTGCAGCAGGGTAGCCTCTTTCTAACAGGCGGTTTTGAAAATTTCTATTCCCGGCCTTTCAAATGTGATCTGTGCGAGGAATTAGTCCTTAGAAGTCTGAGCGCTACTCCTTTAATGAGGCCTCTCTTCATGCCTGGTGGGTGCCACGAGTAGTCTGAGTACTGAAATGTTTCTGTTGGTTTATAATGCGTTTGCACGTCAAGGTGATTCCTTGTCGAATCCATGAGGAGCTTAGGCCGACTCAGGAATTCTCGGCTGGATGTCTCCTGACGGTGTAGATATCCATCAACAAAGGCTAAAAACATAACACAAAAGGTGTTTCGTATTCAGAAAAGTGTTAAAGCATTCAGGATCGATCAGATTGTACTATGAACTTACGTTAAGCAGAAAAAAGTAGTTATTGAATAACCATATTTAGGGGCGAGATGATTTTTGTGGGGAACACAAATCTATTTCAGTTCGTTTGCGCACATCGACAGTGGCGGTTAGTGCTGGGACACGGAACCATTTTTCGTTCTATAGGATTTATGGATTAACTCTCCCACCCAGGGAAAAATGGTACAGGTCGCCGTCGTCTCTCGCCGACCAGCAATACTTCTACGCTCCTCGCCGCTGGTGAGCGAGAAGACCTCTGGCATCCAGCGTAAAATGTTTGTCAATTTGTCGAAGGAAAGTTATTTCAGCTCTTTCGAAGAGAGATTTGTCGCCTTCAAGTCGGTAATTTTTTGCGGGAAAATGGTGATCACGTTCCGAAATTCGACGGGTCTAATCTGCAGATCGCAGGTCGCAGGTCACATGTTGCAGTCATTGTTTCACCAATACAGAAAGTATCCTAAACATTCTTAAAAGCTAACCTTAGGCCTAAAAACTTTTGTTTAGGCCTAATTAGGCCTAAGGTTAGCTTTTAAGAATGTTTAGGATACTTTCTGTATTGGTGAAACAATGACCTGTGCAACCTGTGACCTGCGGACCTGCAACCTGCAGATTAGCTCGCCGTCCGAAATTCTGGTAAAAACGTGGACGAAGCTTACGGAATAACTTTGGTTGACCTCTGTGGGGGGATTAATTGAGCAGTCGTCGTCTGAATGCCATGGATTTCGGTATTCAGATGTTTTCAAACGAGTTATGGAGGCAGTAAACAATGTTGACGTCGGGGAATTCGGTGCTGGAAGCCTTCCCGGTATACAGGCTCACGCTCAAACGTTGAGGTAAAATAATTGCTGTTAGGTTCAATTTCATGATATCGGGATATCATGAAAGCAGGAAATTGATAAGTCTGTGATTAATATTGAATGTGCCTCCCTGTGACATGCTGAGAAATCAATTAGCCCGGAATGAAATTTTACACAGCTACAATTAGGCATTCTAAATTTCCCAGTTCCTCAGTTGTCGAGTTCCATAAGTATAAAACTTAAGAATGGTTTGCTTTAAAATCAGAAAAGAACCAATTCACCGTTGCTGTTGAGAAAAGTGTATGTCAGGCAAAACAAGTTTCATCTCGGTAGCCTGAAAGTTAACTGACAAAATAATTTGCCTGTGTTTAAATTAACAAATACACCAATACATCACGAACGTTTCATGTTTAACCGGAGAATTAGGCCGGGAAGCAGATGTTCGAAGGTGTAATAGCTGTTGAGTTTTATTCCTCAGTTATCGAGTTCCATAAGTATGAAACTTAAAAATGGATTGCTTTAAAATCAGAAAAGAACCAATTCACCGTTGCTGTTGAGAAAGGTGTATGCCAGGCAAAACTAGTTGCATCTCGGCAGCCTGACTAAAAGTTAAGAAATAATTTGCCTGTGTTTATATTAACAAATACACCAATACATCACTAACGTTTCATGTTTAACCGGAAAATTAGGGAAGCAGATGTTCGAAGGTGTAATAGCTGTAGAGTTTTATTCCTCAGTTATCGAGTTCCATAAGTATAAAACTTAAAAATGGTTTGCTTTAAAATCAGACAAGAACCAATTCACCGTTGCTGTTGAGAAAAGTGTATGCCAGGCAAAACAAGTTGCATCTCGGTAGCCTGAAAGTTAACTGACAAAATAATTTGCCTGTGTTTAAATTAACAAATACACCAATACATCACTAACGTTTCATGTTTAACCGAAGAATTAGGCCGGGAAGCAGATGTTTGAAGGTGTAATAGCTGTTGAGTTTTATTCCTCAGTTATCGAGTTCCATAAGTATAATACTTAAAAATGGTTTGCTTTAAAATCAGAAAAGAACCAATTCACCGTTGCTGTTGAGAAAAGTGTATGCCAGGCAAAACAAGATGCATCTCGGTAGCCTGACAGTTAATAAATAATTTGTCTGTGTTAAAATTAACAAATACACCAATACATCACTAACGTTTCATGTTTAACCGAAGAATTAGGGAGGCAGATGTTCGAAGGTGTAATGGCTGTTGAGTTTTATTCCTCTGTTATCGAGTTCCATAAGTATAAAACTTAAAAATGGTTTGCTTTAAAATCAGAAAAGAACCAATTCACCGTTGCCTTTGAGAAAAGTGTATGCCAGGCAAAACAAGTTGCATCTCGACAGCCTGAAAGTTAAAAAATAATTTGCCTGTGTTTAAATTAACAAATACACCAATACATCACTAACGTTTCATGTTTAACCGGAGAATTAGGGAGGCAGATGTTCGAAGGTGTAATGGCTGTTGAGTTTTATTCCTCAGTTATCGAGTTCCATAAGTATAAAACTTAAAAATGGTTTGCTTTAAAATCAGAAAAGAACCAATTCACCGTTACTGTTGAGAAAAGTGTATGCCAGGCAAAACAAGTTGCATGTCGGTAGCCTGAAAGTTAACTGACAAAATAATTTGCCTGTGTTTAAACAGTTAACAAATATACCAATACATCACTAACGTTTCATGTTAACCGGAGAATTAGGGAAGCAGATGTTCGAAGGTGTAATAGCTGTAGAGTTTTATTCCCCAGTTATCGAGTTCCATAAGTATAAAACTTAAAAATGGATTGCTTTAAAATCAGAAAAGAACCAATTCACCGTTGCTGTTGAGAGAAGCGTGTGCGTGTGCAAAGCAAGTTGCATCTCGGTAGCCTGAAAATTAAGATATAATTTCCTGTGTTTAAATTAATTTGAAATAAAGAGAATAAAGAAATAATTTTCCATTTTTTAATTGCATGATGCTGGCCGTTGTAAACCGTGTTTTAGAAAATATTTCAGATTGATTTATTGTGCCTGTGGACTATTTTGACACGTCACTCAAAATTAATTTAAAGTAATTTGAGATATTTGTCGTCATTAAAACTTTACGACGAAGTCGACCCAACAAATGTGTCGAGATTAACACCTCTCTCTCCCTTTGTCTTTCGCTCTGCCTTTTTAGTGTGAGTCTTGTTACAACTCCCACTGAGATTTTGGTAATTTCTTTTTACCTAAACAGCGGGGACCCACATTCCTGACCCAAGTTAAGCTCCTCATGAGTTGAATCTCATATGTACACCGTGGGAAATGGCTTATGGAATCTTCAGAAACCTTGACTGACTGCTTATACTTATCTTGATGCAAGTTTTAGAAATATGATCAGTAAAATTTAGCTTTATATCATTTATCAGTCCAAAAAGGACAAAAGGCGTGTAAGCAGGAAACGAAAAAACATAATCCTTAGCCGACATCACGGCCTCCTGATGAGGATGACAATACTTCTCTCTCTCTCTCTCCATTCTATCTTCGGCTTGCTTGTACTCGTTCCTAGATCCCATCGCTTCTCTTAGCCGGCAAGGCCTTCGCACGAAAAAACAATAAATTAACGATTATCGTTAGCTAATGGGCCATTTTCGAAATATCAAATATTCAGCTTGATAGCGAAGATAAAAGCAATAGAAACAGGTCTTTGGAATGAATGTGAAAAAGTTTTACATATCACCCACTTTTCTTTGTCTTTGTCCCCTAAACCTCTCTTTCAAGCTAAATTTTAATATATCGAAGAAGGCCTATTGTCACTTGCTTTGAATTTACAATAATCGTTGATTTAGGACAGTGTGTCCCAGGACTTGTGGTAGCAAAGAAAACAAGGAAATAAAACATCATATCCATGCATTGGACTGAACAGGGAGTTTCTACTCTATAGAACAGCTTCTTTCTCACGGCAAAGTACGTTTTGTCGCCGAAAAGTAAGTTTTGCCGTGAGAAAGTAAGTTTTGCCGTGGAAAAGAAAGTTTGCCGTGAGAAAGTCAGTTTTGCCGTTGAAAAGAAAGTTTTGCCGTGGAAAAGTAAGTTTTGCCGTAGCAGCTTTGGGCCACAGGAAACCAACCTTTTGCAGTGTTTAATGTTGTTTGTTGCCGAGTGATAACACAGCATTATCAAATAATATAAAAATATTGTCCCTGAGCAGCTAGCAGTGTGGTGGTCAACCGGTTAGGTGACGGGTTAATCAGCATTCCCAGGTTCGAGCCGGTCGTATGTCCATACACTTGGGTTATCCTTTGAAAAATATATGACCATTTTCCATTAATCCATATCAAGCTTTCAGTCTTCTAAATTAATGATAATAGTAAATTCAGAGCAAATTACGAATTAATGATAATCATTGATTCAAGGTAGAGAATGGGCTGGAGAAAGCGAAGGGCCAACTGGCTTTCGTTCTCAGCCTTTGACACCTAAGAAGGCCGGGCGGCTCTGGGCTCGAGAATGCATGGACTAAAGATAGGGGGTCGACTGCATGACTAACAAGGAACTGCTAGTGGTCTACAAATGCCTCAGATCAAACGCAAGAAACATGACGCGTGTGAACACAGAGGGCTCAAACTCGGGGTGACTGAATATATTAGGATGTCAAGGGATCGAATCCAGTTTTATGAAAAAAAAAAAACAAAAACACACAACAACAGTGAGTCAGAGAACAATTTTGCGAAAATAAGCAAATGAGAACATTGCGTGACGACCATCGTGGAACTGCATGTATTGCGGAGAAGGTTTTTACGAACTTAAACATTAAAATGTGGTTTTAAAATGTGGAGCCAAGCGAGTCTTAAGTGTCTCTAGGAGTAAGCGTATATGGCCACAAAAACTCCAATTTCAGTCGTAAATTCTCTTAATTTCGAAAACCAAACTAAGATGTCCCCTTTCGTAGCTTCCCTATATTCCTTATTGTTTTTTACTGATTTCCACCATAAGTGAAGAAAAGATGCCGAACATTCGGAAAAAAAACAGTTCAGGAGAATAACGACAAATATTGAAACAAAAAAGAATTGGAAAAAAGAGTTGTACGAAACCAAAACACCGTCGCCCGAAAACGGAGCAATGTTTCAACGACGTGAGTCAAGTTTGTGAAATGAATTAACTAGTGGAATATGTCTTAACAAAATCTTGGGAGAGTTTGTTCAGACCATCGCTAAAAAGAAATCGTTTGGTGTTGTATGCCTCACTGAACGACTGACAAATGTGGCTGGAATCCATAAAAAAAAAAAAAAAATCGAAAATTCTTCACAACTTGTTGCAACGTTGTGTGTAAGGTAAAGTAAAACTGTTGCGATAATCTCGAATTTCTATCCAAACGCTTTCAATCAGATCAAAACGACAAAGTTGGCAGCGAGTTTGAGATTGTTTACGTGAGAACTCGAAAATAGAGTGAAGTTGAATTCAACCACAATAGGTAGGTGGTGATTGACACAAAGTTAATTCTAGCTAGCCAATCACAATTTTTACGATTAGAATCTGAGCGTAACAAATTAAATCGAAAAAACAATAGCGTTCTCCCCTTCTTCCACGCTCGCCCTCCTCGTTCTCCCGCCGTTCTCTCTTTTCCTTCTCCTTCCTCTTCCCATTCGAATGCCTGCCACGTAGGGTAGTGCTCACCTTTCCCGTGTTTCTTCTTGATCTCCAGTGCGGCGAGATCTAGAAGGCGAGGTTCGTAGTTGTTCACCTTAATTAATATTTTATTCCACTAAATAAGGTGAATTTCTTTTGTATGGCTTCAGTAACAACTTCGCTCCCATGCCACCAGGAGACATGCGGGAGTCTCAATGTCTCGTAACTTGAGCCATTCAAAAAAGGAATGACGCTAGTGGTACGAACTTTGTTGTCACAACAATATCCGTAAAAATCAATTTTGCAGATTAAAGCGTGTAATATAACATTCAACTTTTTCGGCTGAAATAAAAGAACTGGATATCATGGACCTTTGTTGTTCTTTTTCCGGTTCCGGATTCCTGCTTTTCAAGACGCCCTTTTCAAAAGTACTCTCAATCTGATCCGTTTTTTTGATAGCTAAATTTTTGGTGGCTTCTATCCACTTATCCTTTGTTATCTAAGCATGAGACTAACACAATAATTGTTATAATCGCAACAACATAATTGCATTCCATTTGGATTCACGACCAAGCCGATTTTGTGGCGGAAGGAGGGGTATTTAGAAATAAATTCGCTTCAGAAAATGTACACTTGATGAACTTGGTGCAATTCAGCAAACGGCCTCCAAGACAAAGTACACAATATCGCGTTGCACATTAAGTTCTTTATATATTTTTTCCAATCTCAGAATATACCCCGGACCCCTAAGCAGTCTTCCACCTTCTGTGAACCAAACAAATATTTACCGGCTTTGGTCACGAGTTGGCAGTATAAAACAATTACTGTCAAATTCCAGCTAGCAAAAAAGGATTTTAATTTTAAAAGATACAATTGAGATTTAGAAATTAGAGTGATATCTACAAACAGCATATCCTTAATTTATATAGTTCAGTTAGCGATATAAATCAACGAAAAATTTCCAATGGTTCTGATGGTTGTTATTGCTTATTTTGTTCAGGATTTGGAACAGGGAACGAAATACGCCTAAGTAATGCTAGTTAAAGCGAGTTTCAATCGAGTATCATAAAACCGAAACCAAAGTAATTATTTTGGCCAATCAAAAAGGACGGAGGCAATCCAGTAAACCAATCAAAGCTAGAAGTAATTACACGTAGCCGACAGAAAGCGAGGGAAAATGTCAACGCGCAAGCCACGATTGGTTTCACTTCTGATTGGTTGAAAAAATGGCGCGAGAACTTTCAACCAATCACTGAGTGAAGAAAAGGCAAAACCAAATCAATTCGCTAATTACTTTCGAAACTCAATTTAAAACCGCTCTAATAGTTATTCCTAATGTAGCCCGCGGAGCAGAGTTTCTGTTGGTAGCGAACACTTGATAAATAAAGAAAAAACACTTTATAAAGAAAAGACCGCCACTTTGAAAGAAGCGCAAGGTTAGGGCGAGACTCCTCCCAGCTCTCTTTATCACCCAAAATGACGCACGCTACTTTCGATTCCTTGCAAAAAATACGCCACCCCGCAGGCTAATAAAGACGCAGATTAAAGCCCTCTTTACCGTTGGGATCCCAAAAGAGTGAGCACTTAGACGAAATTCTTCAATACTCTTTCATGAAAACAGAAGCTCAAGATGGATTGGATAGTGTGACTGCACAGGAAAATGTGTGAACGCATGAGACTTCCATTTCGGTACCTTGCTGTACTGCCGTATAGCCCAAGTAATACAGGCTGGTTTAGCAAAAGAACGGGAACATCAGTTGACGACGGCGCGTGCAGAAAAATGTCCATATTAGGTCATGCAGACTAGAGTCGAATCCAGACTATCCGGCTGGACGCTCTCCCGTCGTTCCGTTCTGTTGCTAAATCAGCCTAGTAAATGCTTAGCAACTGCCCTTTCTTTATCTTGCGACATCACAACTGAACCAGCAAACTCAACAAATACATTGTATAGGGATTAAAACTACGCATACTTTGTCTATGTCGGGGTGCCAGAGAGAAAAAGTTTAAATAGCTATTATACACCAACTAAAACAAGTGAAATTAATTAACTCCACTGGCCCTTTGTCATTTGGTCACATTCAAAAACGAACCGAAAACTGAAAATCGAATTGGGATCCACTAATATATACAAGAAAGGGGACCCTGTCAATCTAAAACTAGGGCCCGCTTGCAAACGGACTCAACAGGGATGCTAGTCATGGGTTTTTTAACATCCCTCAAAGAAAAGAATTTGGCAGGGACTGGAGTGACACCTGTCCCACAAATGTAGTTTGTCTTACGACTGAGCTAGGGAGAGGAACGGACCTTTCCCTGAGATGGTTGCATTGCAAAGAGGTTTGTAATGTCATCTCAGAGATGGATCCATCGCTTTCACTAGGTTGGCTGTGGGATGTACGACTTCCGATTTTGTCAAGTTTCATGACGGATTAAAATTGCAATATCAACGTAAACAAAAAAACGGTGAAATATGTTTATCACAGGTTCGGATATTTAACTCCACGAAAGACAAAATAGTTGAGGTTTGGAGCGTTATAATAGGGCATTTTCAAAAGCGTAATACGGAGCTACGGAGCAGAGATGGCGTTGTGGTGAGAGCACTCGCCTGCCACCAATGTGGCCAGGGTTCGATTCCCATACTCGGCGTCATATGTGGGCTGAGTTTGTTGGTTCTCTACTCTCCTCCGAGAGGTTTTCCTCCGGGTACTCCGGTTTCCCCTCTCCACAAAAACCAATATTTGATTTGCTTTGAGTTAATTTCGTTACTGTCCCCGTTTAGTGCTCTAGTGCGTTGCATTGCACTTGAAACAATAATGCATATACAAAGCTTGGGTGCTCCTTACAATTACAGACTCGATTTAGTTCGGTAGTCATTCAAACATGGCAATTTAAGCAACCTCTGGACCAAAGTCTTCACACAGAGGATCATGCATGGATATGTCATTGTAGTACGCAGCTCGCAGGCGGGACCGGTGATGGTACTTTTTCCAATATACTGATACTCCAACGACAACAAAGATGACAAAAAGGGCAGCTGCACAAATGCGTATGATAGCGCCGGTGGATAGATCCTTCGATGAATCTTGTGTGAGCAAACGAAAGATGATTTTCAGAAACATGTCAAAAATTTAGGCTTCGTGATATGCGAGATCAGAATGCTTTGAAAGGCAACTTCTACCAGGTAAATTTCACCCGTTCTTTCCTTGTCTCCTGCAGAAAAACCTGAACAAGAAAGAATTGAAAGAGCAATTCCAGTCTTAAGCTTCACTTGCTTTGGCCCGGAAAATTACACTTTGGCAAACTGAAACATAGTATTTCTTCTAGAATAATTATTACTACAGCCATAAAAAATATACACATGTATTGAAAACTGTTGCAGATGTCCTATTGAAATCCCTATATCACCTCAACAAAGCGTCTGCTTCAATAACGCTGTTGTATAAAAATAAAGGGAAAATGATCATAGTTTGGTCCACGACTAAAAATAATGATAGTAAAGAGGTTCCAAATCGAGTTGACATCACAAACTACTTTGGATTGCTGTTTTCAAATGACTACTTCAATGCAAAGTAGTTTGTGTTGTCAACCTGGTATGGAAACCATATCGCCCTATCTTTCAAGGTCATAGAACAACTTGTGGCTGGTTTCCACTCTTTGTAATCTCCTAATACAGAGACAAACACTGGTTTGGTGCAGGTGCAGAGAATATTTAACAATTATTCCATAAGCGCGCGTTGGATATGAGATGGTAAAAAAGCAACGAAGCGCATAACGCCGAGTTGGCTATAACCCGTCTCATATCCAACAAGTGTGAATAGAATAATAATATTAGGATTAAATTTTCATTAAAATCTGAATGCTTGGACACGTAGACCAACCGATGACCAACGAGACAACCGATAACCGTATGACCAGATTAGGTCGCACGGTATATGAGCTGAAAACCGAGGGTAAGTGAACCAAACAGAAAGATAGAAAAGTAATATACGAGGTTGAAAAGGGTTGCCGCAATGAAAGAGACTCTAGGTGAGAGACTCTCCAATTTAATAAGGAGCTCCAAAGAAAAGGCGAAAAGTGAAATACAAACAATCTGACAATCTTGGAGATCACTTGAATAGTTCTGTGCCACCAGAATTTACAGTATACTCCACGCCCCAGTTGTTCAGAAGGTGGATAAATCACTATCCATTGGATAGCGCAATTACTGGTTTTGCTAGACTAGTGTTCATCCACTGGATAGTAATTTATCCGGTGATAGCGCTATTCATCGTTTGAACAACTGGGGCCAAGAGTGGCTGTGGCTGTGCAGATGCACTGTAAAAGGACGAAAAGAGGGTTCCTCCCAAAAGTGAATGAAGGGGTAGTTTCTAAAGAAACTGTGGTGCTGCGTCGGTGGGGAAGTAGTATACAAAAATTTCCGTACAGAGATTCTAAAAGCTGACGTTTCGAGCGTTAGCCCTTCGTCAGAGCGAATCGAGGGATTATGGGTTACGTGTAGTTTTTATAGTAGAGTAGGAGCTACGCTATTGGTGGTAACATGGCAACGTGAAAAATAGGAATATATTAGTTAAATGAAAAGCGTTCGTTAATACCGTGAGGATTAAGGGTGCCGATTTGAAAGATGAATTTTTGTTCCAGATTCTTGCAGCTTTTCGTCGTACCTAGATGTAGGGAAAGGCTGCAGATAGCCATGTGTTTTTTGGAGTGGTTAGGCAGATTAAAATGGCGAGCGACTGGCTTAGATGCATCCCTGTCATTCTTCTCAACATCGCGAAGGTGTTCGCGGAATCGGTCACCTAGTCGTCTACCTGTCTCACCGATGTATAATTTATTGCATAACGTACAGGTTATGCAATAAATGACATTTGCGGAGGTACATGTGAAACGATCGATATCTTGCTAGTGTTGACAATGAAAGGACAAGTTTTGCATCGTGAGCGGGCGCATTTAAAAGTGCCGGGTTGCTCGTTAGTTTTGAGCGCGCTTCTAACTAGAAAGTTGCCTACGTTTTTGTCGCGTTTGAATGAAATAGGTGGAGGTTGTGAAAAGATTCTACCAGTCTCGGGATCATTTTGGAGTAATTTAAAATTACTAAGAATGATGCTTTTAACTGCGTGATTATGAGGATGGAAAGTGAGGGTGAATGGAATTCTGTCATTCTTATCTTTTTGTGACGTTTGTAGTGATGAGTGTCGATCAAACTGTTGGGCGCGATGATGGCCCGCTTTGACCACAGAGACAGGATAGCCACGTTTTTCGAAGAACTGGCACATCTCCTCTGATTTGCTGGAAAAATCGGAGTCATCACTATATAGACGTCGAAGTCTAAGAAATTGAGAATAAGGAATGGAATTCTTGACATGTGATGGATGTGACGATGAATACAACAAATAACTGTGTGAATCAGTAGGTTTGTAGTGCACACTAGTACATAGCAAGTTGCCTCTAATAGAAACTTTGATATCTAGGAAAGCCAATGAAGTTTCCGAAATTTCCCAGGTATATTTAAGAGCCGGATGAAAAGAGTTGACGGAGGTTATAAATTGATCGAGTTCTTCTCTGCTGGATGAAATAGCGCCGATGCAGTCGTCGATGTAGCGGCCGTAGAGTTCAGGTTTGGGGCCGTTGTACTGATTAAAAAATTGGTGTTCAACATATCCTACAAAAAGATTGGCATAGCTAGGTCCCAAAAGTCCCTGGTCCTCCCGAAAGTGCCTGGTGCCTGAGAAAGGTGTTAGCGACCACATGATGAGGGATCAAAAAAGGTTTCAATATTTGATTAGTTGGATATAACCCGTCTCATATCCAACAACAGAGAATGTAATAATAAAAATACGATTAAATTTTCATTAAAATCTGAATGCTTGGACACTTAGACCAACCGATGACCGACGAGACAACCGATAACTGTATTAGGTCGCACGGTATATGAGCTGAAAATGTTCAAGACCCACAACATGTGAAATTTAACTGATTCCCCTCGACCTTCCTCCACCATCCAGATCCAGTTCAATGTAAAAATGATTATTTCGTACCTCTATGCCCTTTGCGGTCTTCCTTATTGTAAGCAAGGTTTCCTCCAGGGAGAGGATCTGGAGCTGAAAAGATATAAGTAGGATAAATACTAAAAAAAGTGTTAAGCTAATGGCAACTACAGTATGTGCAGGAAAATAATTTGGTGTGCAGTATCGCTGAGGATAAAAAATACAAACAACAACCCTAAAACCAACCAACTTTTTTTGCACTAAATGTTTAGCAACTGAATTGTAAACAACAGAGAATGTGTGACAGACTTGTGCGTGCAGGCAACATCAGCAGCTAAACTAGTCAAAACGGTTCTCTACTGTACAATAATCAAGTGTACAAATAACTAACTGTACAATATCATGGAACATTTGTACTCGTTTGGTGCGTTCTTTGTACAATAACTAATACAGTTGGATAATAATTATAATTATTCTTCTCTTATCTTAATGCCAACTAACAAGTAACAAAATTTGTTATTTCTTATTTTAGTGCAAATATTTTTGTGGTTTGGAATTAGCTTGCACCAATGTGGCTATATATAATTATGTCGAAGCTATTACAAGGTTCCACCATACACCAGCTTCAAAGCACCTAAATAGATATTTCCACTATAGGCTTCAAAGTGCGGGCTAAAACAATATTAATTTTGGTTTCTGTCCACGGTCATGTTTCTTTCAGTTTTTGCTCAAGATCTGCAATTATTACTCCCTGCGTTCGTTAACATCTGTCTCACCAGTACAGCTGTACAGGGCACTGTCATTGACAAATTAACCAAGAGATTCAAGAAAGTTACCTATTGATGGTTCCCCATACAGTCCTTTCGTAGCTAACAGGTAAAAATGAGCTAAAGCAAAAAAAACTTAAAGTTTTCTGGTTTAAGACAGTTAAATCTAAAAGTGTCACTTTTTTGGAAGGAGAAGGTTACATTAATAAATAGGATCAGTAGTCTAGAGTGACTAGAGCAGGCTGCTCAAGCACAGGAGGTACTCTTAGCATTCTCCAGAGAAGTGACTGCTTTAATGATGCAATCCAGCTCTGTGCAGGTGACTCGACTAATGAAGGTGCTCTTGGAAATCTACGTTCTTGTAAATCAGAATGGGTTATTTACTCTAGCTATTTACAGTATGTGTAACACAACATAAACCTGAAGTGATAGTCTTGATGTGTGGTGAAGGACCTTAAAATGACAAGGAAAGAAGTCAAGAAAAGTAACCTGCTGTAAGGGCTAGTCTACATCATGATGACTGTACATGACTGTATGCATGATACAAGCTTGAAGCAGAAGGTTCGTACTTGTCCATCCTTTAATAAAAGGATCAGTAGAGTAACTAGAGCAGGCAGCTCAGACACAGAAGGTCCTCTTGGCAATCGTTAGTGGTTTGTAGTTCAGTCACACAATCCAGCTTGATGGCTGCTGGTACTTAAGTTGGATCTCTAGCCTGACTAAAGCACGCTGCTCAAGCATAGAAGATACTCTTAGCAGTCTCCAGAGATGTGTGCTTTAGTCATGCAATCCAGCTTAACAGGTACTCTTGGGAAGCTGTTAATCTGGATGACTTGAATGACTAGAGAAGGTGCTCTTGGAAATCTCTGTTTAACATATTTGAAGATGCATTAGCTTGTTGCTTTCCTTTTTACTTTCTTTGTTTGCATAACAAAAACCTTTTTTTTATTCCTGTAAGTACAAAACAGTGCTTTATGGTGATACAATGAACTTGCTTGGACCAATGAGAATGAGTCGTTACATTAACTCTGGCTATTTATACACATTTTACATTTTATAATAAGTGTAACAAAACACAAACCTGCAATGTTAGTCCTGATGTCTGGTGAAGGACCTAAAGATCACAAGGAAATCAGTGAACAAAAGTAACCTGCGTTAAGAGCTGGTTTACATGTACATGTATGATACAAGCTTGAAGCAGATGCATAGTACTTCGTGATATGGTGAACTTGCTTCGACCAACCAGAAAGAGTCGTTTACTCTTGACTGGCTATTTTATAAACATTTACAATAAGTTTAACACAACACAAAACTGAAGTCACAGTCTTGAAGTCTGACGTTGGACCTTAAAATTACAAGGAAACCAGTCAAGAAAAGTAACCTGCATTAAGGGCTGGTTTACATGAACATGTGGGATGCAAGCTGGAAGCAGACGCGTTGTACTTGTCCATGGACTCAAGAAAGCCCTTCAGAGTAAAAGTCAGTCCAGCTGGGTTTGCCATTATAAGTCACCAAAATCCAGCTAAAGAGCCAAAGGTAGCACTTAAAAGGGTGACAGTTTTTTAGTGGACTTACAGTAGACACATTTAATCCTGTCAGCATGGCCCCCACGACAATTAAGAATAGGTGTGTGCCGCCAAGGTTCTCAAACCTTGACCCTATTTAAGGGTAGAAAATTGAGATTTGATACCCCTTTTAAGGCCCAAAACCAAAAAAAAAGGCACCCTATTTAAGGGAAAAAAGAGAACTCATAAATGTAACTGATAGGTCGTTTTACTGATACTATAGAAATTTAGGTGACAGCAAGAGGCACATAAAAGGAGAAGCACTGCGTGATGACCCAGGGGTGACAAACCAAATAACGGCTGCCCCCTGATGGCCGAGTGGGAGTGAGCAGCGCATGTATGGCAATACAAGCTATAAATGTCCCTTTACAATCGCTTTGTTAAACTTGGCGTGTAATACAGTTTTTGTGTGTTGGGGCGGATACTGCAATTTAATGCCAGCCCCAAAGAGGTATCCACTGATGATTAAAGTTGTCTGGTGTAAGACAGAGTTAAATCTAAAAGTGTCACTCTTTAGGAAGGAAAGGGTTACTTTAATAAAAGGATCAGTAGAGTAACTAGAGCAGGCAGCTCAGACACAGAAGGTCCTCTTGGCAATCGTTAGTGGTTTGTAGTTCAGTCACACAATCCAGCTTAATGGCTACTGGTACTTAAGTTGGATCACTAGCGTGACAATAGCACGCTGCTCAAGCATAGAAGATACTCTTAGCAGTCTCCAGAGATGTGTGCTTTAGTCATGCAATCCAGCTTAACAGGTACTCTTGGGAAGCTGTTAATCTGGATGACTTGAATGACTAGAGAAGGTGCTCTTGGAAATCTCTGTTCAACATATTTGCAGATGCATTAGCTTGTTGCTTTCCTTTTTACTTTCTTTGTTTGCATAACAAAAACCTTTCTTTATTCCTGTAAGTACAAAACAGTGCTTTATGGTGATACAATGAACTTGCTTGGACCAATGAGAATGAGTCGTTACATTAACTCTGGCTTTTTATACACATTAAATTTTATAATAATTTACAACGACCATACATACATACATACATACATACATACATAATTAATTGACTGCTCCCCATAGGGGCTTTTCAGAGGCCAATGAAACACAATCAACGAAACGACAGAACACAACAACAATTGTTAAGAATCCCAACTGGCCGGAGGCAAGGGCCAGTTGGCTATTTACAAGTGCAGCCGGGAAGTTGAACCAGGGAATACCAGGAACAAATTCAACGAGTGATTAGAACGGGTCTTGGACCCGGGATCTCCGAATCTCAAGGCAAGCGCCCTAACCACTGGGCCACACTGCCTCACACCATCTTTGTTCCCACAGCTCTTCCATGGGTTTGTAGGTAGTTGCTACCGCAAAATTGGAGGTAATACAAGGTCAAGGTGTTATATCGCGAATTAATGACTGTTATCACACTGATGGTTTATTCTTTGACTGTATTCTTTTACTGTTGTTTCCTCATCTTTTCATTCTGAGTCACAATTGTCACCCCTTACTGGCCTTTGTGTGTTACTGGCCTAGTCACACAATATAATTATTATTAGTGTCCTTATTTAGACCTCCACCCATGCCTGTTTTTCCCTCCCTTGTTTTTCTTTTGGGATCCTCTCATTTGGCATGGGAATGGGAGCTCGATGCATCCTTTGATGACATTGTCTTAGCCGTGGCCCATTCGCCACCCCAATCTGTTCGTTGGGTTGATTGGAGGGGAAACCCTTCTGGGGCCAGTATACCAGGGGTGACAACGATGCCAAAGGAGAGAATTCAGAAAGGTATTCAGGGTGATGCCCTTGGGAGTGTTTCAGAATTACAGTTCAGAGATCCAGATAACTTTTGTGCTGGGGAACTCCACAATCATGCGGAGCGATGGGAAGAGATTGTAGGCGATCTTCCGATCCGCCAGCAAACATAAGTTTTGCATTGGATTCGGGAAAAAGTATCCGTAGAAGACTTTTTTCGCATCTTTCAGGGTGTTTCAAAGGATGGTCTTATAATTCGGCTAGCCCACTACCCGTTCGGTTTAGCCATAACCCTTCATGTCGACATTTTGTTGACTATGTACGCACCAATTCAGCCATTTTTTTGGTTACCTATTATTTAGTTCAATTGGGTTATTTTGTAGGCCTTTCCAAGTCTATTTTATACCCAGCTAAAATTGTTCCGTACTTGGGTTTCCTTTCGGATTCTACGCGGCAAGCGTTCTGTCTCATCCCGGCCAAGAAGGAGAGATTTCTTACTTTGGTGCGTCAGATTTTGGGTTGTCCAACTGTGTCAATCAAGACCCTCCAACGACTAGTGCGCAAGTGTGTTTCGTTTTCTCTTGCCGTTCCAGGTTCTCTCCTGTTTACAAGGGAAATGAAATTGGCCATTTCTAAAGGTATGCGTACCCATCGTCTGATTAAGGGCGCGTTCGATTGACCCTACTACGGAATAAGAATACATTGAGTGATGATTAAAACGGTATGTTTGGCGGGTTTCGAAGCAGAAGCAGCAAGGATAACAAAAATATATTTTAAGTAGCAATTTAGCTGCTATGTGACAATTTTAATGGTAATCTCCCTAAAAACGAGGATTTCTAACTTATATTCCATGTACTCCTATTCTGAAACACGGTCAATCGAACGCGCCCTAAGATCGATAGGAATCTCCGTGACGAGATTGCTCATTGGCTCTTCCTTGAAACTTGGTATGGGTCCTCTTCCGTGGAAAGATGAACGTCAAGTACAGATCTCTCTCTCTCTCATCTGGATCTGGCTGGGTGGCGTTGGCGTTTTTACATGAAACTGTTACCACATCGGGCTATTGGAATGAGGAGGAGAAAACCCTCGACATTTCCAGCAGGGAGGCTTTGACTTTGGATACCGCCTATACTTCTTTCCCAAACCTATTACGAAATGCATGGGTGGACGTGCATGTGGATAACAGAGCCGTAGTGGATGCATGGTCTAGACAGGGAGAAAGAAGTGCATCTTAATTTGAATAAGATGATCAAGAGATTATTCTTTACTACAACGCGATTGAACATCTCCCTTCGCATTAGCTACACAGCATCTGGTGACAATCCAGCGGATGTTCCGTCATACCGTTTGTCCGTTCTCGATAGCAAGCGTCACCCAGAAATCTGTAATCTGGTTCAGAGGGAGTTTGGTGGCCCGAATGGTCACAACTGCGACCCTATGGCATTCGACGCCAATGTGATATGTCCTCTGCCACATATTTCTTCCTACCCCTCGCCAGCCTCATGTGGAGTGAATTTGTTTGCCAAAGATTTAAGTCGGGGGGTTGCGTTTCTTGCAAGAATGGCCAACTTGTTCGTTGCCTCAGTGAGATGTCGGAGTTGTAACCATGCGAATGATTTTGATTTTCGGTTCTGCCAGCGTTGTGAATATAAAAGAAAGATGGCAACACCACTCAAGCATGGCAGCCTGGATAGCAATTTAGCATCGCGTTTCCGTGAAACGGGAAACGTCAAACGGCAGGCTGTTGCTGTCATAAAAGCATGAAAATTCTGTTATTCTAACTTTTGTCTCTCATTTTAGAAGTTGCGCGACATTTGTAGATAACAGGCAAAAAAGGAGCTAAAATCAGACCAGTTTCTTTGATTTTTGGCAAAACGCAAATTTCAGTTTCACGTTTGCCGTCTGCCGTAAACGCGAAGCTATAAATCTCTCTATTTTACCAGGATACAAGTTACTCTAAACAGAAAGATTCCCTTCAGAAAGAGCTGGAGAATTTTCTTGGTTCACTTCCTGAGCGTCCAAGCTTGATTAGTGTCACCCCTAGCGATACTTGTCGATTTCTAGTATTTAAGGATTGGAATGGAAGGACTCAGGTCCATAGAAATGGATGCAACTTTCTTGGACAGAAGGGAATTCATCAGTGTCGCTGTCCCTTGAGCCTGTGTTACAAAACCGTCGACTCATATATTGGTAAATTAAGAGTTATCTTTCATGCAATTGATCGAATTAAGGAATGGGATCGAAGACTCGATTTGGTAAACCCAGCTACGGACAAGTCAGTGAAACATTATTTGAACGTGGTTACTATGGAGCCAAGCGGTTCCATTCTTTATTGATAAGCTTGATCGGCTGGTGTCTTTTTTGAACTGAAACGATTCATTTCGGCATTTCCGGTTGATGCTTCTCTAAAACGTCTAAACGAGAAATCTTCGTAACCTGAGTGAATCAGTTTTGTTTGAAAATAAAGGTGTATCCTGTAATTTACAGACGTACTGAACTGTTTGTTGTGAGGGGTGGGGTCGAGTTTTGGGTATGTGGTTTGGAAAGGTTTGGGCGTCTAGGGATGGATCTATTTGCTCCTTCGGGTGGAAACTAGAGTAAGAAGCTGCGAGATCAACGCTTCCATACCTCTATTGAACAATGGGTGCGAGTGAGAGTGTTGTGAAATAGAATGCTATTACGCTACCTGGGCCTGGGTGTGGTCCGGGACATAATAATTGGGGGTTACATGACGTACTACCCGTTTGTATTCCGATTGGAGAGCTGCGTCGTTCGTTCGCTTCAGGCTCACTCACTGCGGTAGCAATTATTCCGGTTTCCGGTTTCCCGTTTCCTGTTTCCGGTTTTCAGTGCTGAACCTTTCGTAACTTGAACAAACTAGCGACCCTTATTATTATTTTTTTACTAACAGTAATCAAGGATTAGTGAGGTGCGTTCGATTCCTGTTCTGTCCTCGACGAGACATTAGGGAATTTAAGAAACAGCGACGGCTACGACTACGAAATCGCCACAAAACATTGGTTAAAAGAGGATAAATAATCGTGCTGCACGTGCAGCACGGATTTTAGCAAGTATCCACCAAATTTGAGGTTTTGACGACAACGTAAGCATGCAACAGAGAATCTTTACTTCTCTGATTTCCCTCTGAAACCGCTCGTACCAATTTATTTTTTGGATACCTCACCCATATTGTTGGACGTGAACGAGTCTGAATAATCGTGCAAGACTTATGATAGAGCCAAGTTTTATTTTGAGGTGACGTTTTGGCCGACCGTCGCCGTCGTAGATCTTAAATTCCCTATTTTGTATTGTCGGACGGTTATATCAACATACTCCGGACTATCAAGCCACCAGGTGTTGTCCGTCCAAAAAGATTTGACTTCCCTTGGACAAGCCGTAAATTTATGCCCGAACAGGATGGCGTTCAAACGCTAAATCGCATGGAATCACGATCGATACGCTTTAGGACATCCCGCGGAACTGAAACTATTAGAATGCGTTTTCCTCGGACGCAATGAATTCCGTTTCGTTTTCATATCGCGTCTACATTATATTTATTTATTTATTGACTACTTATTTATTTATTATTTATTTATTTATTTATCTATTATTTCCTCAATACAATTATTACACAGATGATTAAAACAAAATGAATAAAACGCAAAAGTTATAAATTGAACTGAATAGGGGGTATCTGGAGTGAAATCATTTCAACGCACTCCAAATAATCTAAGAACTGTAAAATCTCTCCTGATTTCAATTGAACTTGTTAATATAAAACAGAAGCTCGTGACCTTTAAGCTTTTAACTCGGTTCAGAGCTGGGGGTTTTTTGAGTTTAAAATTTCCTTATTTGGATGTAACGTAGCGCGTGCATTTTCCCGCGCTTGCAGTTTCGATTTTATTTTGTCCATATTTGGGCGTAAAATTGGTGTCCTAAAATCCCAAGCATTGCTCCAAGGAAAAGAGTTTGTCATGTGCTTCAGTATAAAACTCATTCACTTTCTTACGAAACGGTGATAACTGCTGAATTGCTCATTCCTAATAGCTACCGGCAAGCCATTCCATAAGTCCACGATACGGTTAAAAAATGAAATTTTGAAAACATCAGCTCTAAAACGACCTTTAGCCAATATGGCTTTTTTCAGTCTGCAAAAGCATATTTTCAAATTCAGGCCCACTGTACTTGAAACATGTTTCCGTTGCGTGCCATCAATTTCAACTGATGTAATCTCATTAGAGATTTTTAGCATTGCGTTTATGAAACGACAAACGACGAAATATTCTTGTTCTAAATTGTTTCTTTCCTCTCGAGAAGATGCGAGATATCAAAGGCACGCAACGCGCAAATTAAGCCAAAAGCCTTTGAGGGACATTTCTAGGCTCTTTTCTAAAGAGATGTTTTTATCACCTAGAACAATTTGACCAGTTCGGAAATCTTAGCTGAAAATTGAAGTGTCCGAAACGTTTGGGGAATGATATCTTCATGATTTTCAGAAACTGTAGAAAGGATTCAGGTGACCTTTTGAAGTGTCAAAAATTGCAAAAAAATCCTTTCTGAAAACGTAAGGGACTACTTTTCCCTGGTTGCGACTCTTAACAAATCTACAATTACTGTTTGGCAACGTGGAAACGAAATTCTTGGAGCAGTTTGGCCCTCCCGAGCACGTATTTCACCAAAGATTATCGTTGGGTGCCCCTGGAGATATCTGCAGATAACAGACAAATGAACTAAAACTGGTTAAACAAGTTTCTCTTGAATTCAGCCGAAACGCAAATTCTAGGTTTCCGCTTGCCGTTAACGCAATGCTAAATCTTTCTATTCTCTCACTTCCCAAGAACAAACCACCACACCGCATACATCACGTCAAAGTTCCGCTGGTTTGCCTGAGGCTGGATTGTGAATTCATAACACTGCATTTATTTACGTATCAACTGTATTTAGCTCCGAGGCACAAATTGAGGACACGAACAGAAATCAAATCTTAAGTTGGTTTTTGAAGAGTGGGTAAAAATCGGCAGAGTACCAAGAGAAAAACTTCACGAAGCAGAGTACCGGTAGCAACCTAGATAGTCTGGAAAGCGAAAACAAAAAACTGCGTGCGGAAACGATTGAGGGCTTGGGTCTTCCTAAGTACAGTGGAATCCCGCTACAACGAAAAACATCTGAAAGCCCGGCAAAATTTCAGTAAAATGTGTGGAAACGACCCCCGCTATAATTGTTATAAATTGTTATAAAAAGTTGTAAGTAATTATTAATGTTTTAAATTTATTTTATTATCAGGAGATAAACTAGATAGGGATAGCGTCCTTTATATAACTCCTTTTCACTTTCCTATGGATTTGTGAATAAACAGTCATGTTTGCTGGGATTATTATTATTATTACTATTATTATTATTATTATTATTATTATTATTATTATATTATTATTATTATTACTATTATTATAACGAATAGATTTTGATGGTCCCAACGCACCGTTTACCCCGCTATAACGAATTAAATTGTCTGGTCGCTCGCAACAGTCAGTAAAAACGACAGATTTGAGTAAAAATCAGAGCTTGCTTTATTCCGGTTTTGACAAATACGAGTACTGTACTATTGAAGGGTTGAATTTATGCTTCAGCGTGCTGACACGTTACTTCTGAATTTTAAAGTTAATCGAAAGTGTTCTTGATTGTCAGCGCGTTACAATAAGCCTTTGTCGATATATTAAAATTCAGCTTGATTGTGAGGCAGTAAGGAAAACAACAAAGGAAAGTGGATGATATGTAAATATTTTTCACAGTCATTCCAATTGTTTTTGTCCTCACTATGAAGCAGAATATTTGATATTTCGAAAATGACCTATTACAGTTTACAGTATCAAATGAATAAAACTAATGTTTTCTACGTACAGTATTGCATTTCTGGTAATTGTTATTTATTAAATTACCCCGCTATAACGAATATTTTTGCTATTAACCACATAATTCTTTTATGAATGTTACACTGTACTGGTGAAAACATACTATTAAACTAGTTTTAAAAACTTATACACAGTACTTATATAAAGTTCAAGCGTACGAGGTTTCGGCTCCTTCTCGGAGGCTTGTTCACATATAAATGAAAAACAAGAATTGTGAACCAGTAAACTGTTAACGGTCACGTGATTTATATTTGTTTTTCATTTATATGTGAACAAGCCTCCGAGAAGGAGCCGAAAGCTCGTGCGCTTCAACTTTATATAAGTACTGTGTATACGTTTTTAAAACTAGTTTAATAGTAACCACATAATTCGTTGTAAAGGGGTCTTCGCTATAACGAAGAATTTGTTCGGTGCCGTGGCACTTCATCATAGCGGGCTTCCACTGTAGAAACAAACTCACCCACATGAGACGCCGAGTCAGGGAATTAATTGGTGGGAGGCAAATTGCTCTCACCACTGCGCCACCCCTGTTCCCTCGCAGACTTAAGAATTTCTAATTTTCATTGTTAGACATCTGTTTCGGTGCCAACACCTCACGATGTGATCGCATGTTGATGAGTTGATAAAAGGGAGTTTAAGAAACCACGACGGCTTCGGCGACGAAAGCGTCACTTCAAAATATAAGTTTGAGCTATTCGAAGTACTTCATGATTATTCCATCTTGTTTATATTATTCAATATGAGAGAAGTGTCCTATAACTTTATTGGTACGGACGGATTTGAAGTAAAGAGTGAGACAGAAAGATTCACTGTAGTTTGTCCACGTTGTCGTCAAAACCTTGGGTTAGTACTTTTGACGAGTACGGGAGAGAATTGTTAAAAAATGCGTGCCGCACGTGAAGCACGATCATTTTGGTTCTTTTAACCAATAATATTACTGCTTTTCGGCGTTGTCGTTGCCGTAGCCGTCGTCGTTTCTTAAACTCCCTAAAGACTGAGAGAACAGGAAGTTGATAAGTTGCGCGCGGCTTGTGGGCGGTTAACATTTCGTGAACAAGGTACCGTTTCTCGAAAGTCCCGATAACTTTTCGTGCCTGAAAAGCCATTTGTGAAACTGCCAACCGCTTGTTTTGGAAAGCTCTGATCTTTAAACATGTTTTCAAGGTAACAAAAAGATAAATGACTGTGAAGTTTGACGACTTAAATCCGTTCTTGACATACAAAGGGAATTGTGACACCCGAAATGGCCCGCAAGATTTTGAGACGTTATAGAAACGGGCCCTAGGGCTGGAACACAGAGACTGTCATCACCGCCAGTTCCTTTCTTCACAGCACGACGTTCATCCCTTGTTCCACAGGCAATACACACTCAAAACGAGGCTTACAAAATAGTGACAGGGTATGTAGCAAAATTTTCCATTTGGTGATGGCGTTTTACTGCTCTCGAAAATAAAGAATTTGCTTCCTAAACAGAAGGATACGGATAGATTTGTTAGTTTTGTCGCACAAAATCCGTATCAAGACAATCTTCCCTCATCTCAGAGGGACGTTTCTCAAAGAACCTACATACTTTTCGAAAACGGTGGGAGGGGTATGCTGGGTTCAGGCCAGAGGTGCCTCTACATGCTAATGCACGCCCCAAGGAAGAAGCTTTGTCAAACAAAAGGTGTCATCCTTGCTCCCGTCTGACAAAGCTAATTCGTTTAAAATTAACCACTTTTTGAGTATTTCTTTAGTTCTAACTGCTATCTATATGCATTATTATGTCTAAGAAAAAAAATAATCAGCGTAAACCAAGTTCACCGTCTGCAGAAGCCGGAGAATATGATGATCTGCCAGAGACCATTTCTTCGAGTGTTCTTCAAGATCTTCTGAAAGCTCAAGAATGTATGTTTAAATCATTTATGGAATCGGTTGTGTCCAATTTAACCTCGCGTATTGATAATTTAGTAAAAGACTTTGCGGGACTAAAATCCAGTCTGGAGTTCAGCCAAAAAGATATTGCGAGCCACGACGAACAACTCTCAGCGATCGGCGCCGAGTTAAAGAACACAGCCAGCGACGTCGCCAATCTTCAAACAGCAGTAAACAAGCATCTACAAAAGACAGTTTACCTTGAAAACCAAAGTAGGAGGAACAATCTTCGCTTTGAAGGCTTATTAGAAGATACTGGCGAAACTTGGGAAACAACTGAAGAGAAAGTAAAGAAAGTCCTTGCTGACAAATTAAATATCGAGCCGGTTCCTGAAATCGAGCGTGCCCATCGCACTGGTCGGCCTACAAGACATGATGGTACTCCAAAACCAAGAACAGTTGTCTGTAAGTTTACCAGTTACAAGGCAAATGAATCGATTCTTAAGGCAGCAAGAAGAATGAAACCCGAAGGAATCCACATCTTTGAAGATCTGGCCGAGGAGACCATGGAAAAGAGAAGAGCCCAGCTACCGCAGCTGAGACAAGCAAAAGCCCAAGGAAAGATTGCTTATTTCTCCCTCGATAAACTTATTATAAAAGACAGACCAAATGGATCGGGTACTATGGCTTCATATTCTTCGATCTCTGGTTAAATGTTTTACTGACTCATTAATCGCATTAATATAATGAATGAACAGTGTAACATCTAAGGAAAACAAAAATCCCCTTGTGGCATATGCCATAAATGGGTCAACAGTAACCATCGAGCACTTCAATGTGGTAATTGTCATCTCTGGATCCATTATAGATGCAATGGTCTAACCTTTGATGAATACCAACGTCTGCAGTTGAATATGGAGGTATGGTTCTGTAAAACATGTATTACTGACATTTTTCCTTTTACATCTCTAGATAAATTTGAATTTGACACTCTTTTGCACTCTGAAAGACCTTCAGACATTGAACTATTACCCCCCCCTTGATATAATGTCAAAAATATCTGGTCTAAGCAATCTAGACAACTCTGGTATTGAGTCAAATATACCTAATCCTATAAATTCTATGTATTATTACCCATCTGATTTTCAGAAACTAAATTTATCATCTTCTAGCACTTATTTTTCTTTATTTCACATAAATTTAAACAGCCTTGATGCTCATCTGGATGATTTACAAACTACGCTTGCATCCCTGAATTTTCCCTTCCACATCATAG
>NC_090885.1:24263511-24271011 GCF_036669925.1 Montipora capricornis | reverse complement strand
TTAGGTCGTCTGCGTCTCGTATGGGACGAAAAATGAATATTCTGCCAATGGCCGTGGTGTTGTTGTGTGTTGCGCTCACTGTTACTGTTATTGTGGCTACTAGCACTTCCTCTGGCAATGTTAAGTCGAAGGCGGTCAAACCACGTGTATTCAGACCTTTAGTCCTACCATTTGAAGTTGTTGTATCGTCACTGACCTTGTAGTAAAGACTGAGTGATATATAAATCCAAAGAGCTATCTCATCCCTCTTCATAGTAATTTACGTGAAGGCAACGTCGCCTGTTGACCAGTGTAAGATGCGGCGAATTTGTTGATTTCTTCCCAAAGTGCGGAAAAATATTTGATACTGATTGAAATCTTCATTTTCGTGTAAGGCAACGTTTTAGAAATTTCTCTTCACGTTTTTTGGAATATATATTTTTTTTTACAAATTATTATTTCGCAGGCTTATTTCATTCATGCGTGGCAGGTTATGACGAACATCATTTGTAATTTTTCGTCTTTGCGGTTTTTTTTTCCTTAGAAATGTTTAGTCATCTTACCAGACAATTTCTCCTGAAAGCTCTAAAAGTCGAATCGAATTTCCTAGATATGAGAACGAGACTACGAGAACGAGAACAAATCACTGACTTCGTTATAAATTGGGTCGGAGGAATAGCAAATATTTTTCACGTGGGGGCGTTCTCTGACGCAGTTCATTCATCGCGATACAGATTTAAATATTGTGCTTTTTCATAAATGGTTGGCACCCTCCAAGGGTTAGTTAACACAGTCATCGTGGCTTAAAGAAATCACATGGGATTAATATTGCAAACACTAAATTATAATAGCATCAACGGAATGTGTGTACTGAGTTTGTACAATTTCTCCTGAAAGCTCTAAAAGTCGAATCGAATTTCCTAGATATGAGAACGAGACTACGAGAACGAGAACAAATCACTGACTTCGTTATAAATTGGGTCGGAGGAATAGCAAATATTTTTCACGTGGGGGCGTTCTCTGACGCAGTTCATTCATCGCGATACAGATTTAAATATTGTGCTTTTTCATAAATGGTTGGCACCCTCCAAGGGTTAGTTAACACAGTCATCGTGGCTTAAAGAAATCACATGGGATTAATATTGCAAACACTAAATTATAATAGCATCAACGGAATGTGTGTACTGAGTTTGACGATTTTTGGTTACGTGTAATTTTGCTGGTTGTACGGGAACTTGTCGAAAGTGTAAATGAACGCAACCTTAGCCCATATGACCAATCTATTTTCACAGTATAAGTTAAACGAGAAGTCATCTGTTAGATTACTAGCCTGCGCCTGAAAGCAGCAAGTTTTAAACAACGCCTCTACAGTGAGTTACCGGTTTTTCGCGAACTCACTTTAATACGCGAGTTTTGCTTCAATTCCCGTACCCCTCCCGCCCCTATTCTCCCGGGCTCCCGACCCCCTGTCCCCCTCCACAGTTGTTCAAGTCCTTTTGTTCGTAGTGCTCTTTTAATCTGCGGAACCACGATTACCTTAAACCATAGAGATGTAAAAAACATATCCTTGCAGATCAGAAGGTTTTGGTATAGAAAACTGCATTGGGACCTTTCTTTCCTTTTTCGCCAAAGGCTTTAATTTTCATAACAGCTAGGATATTAGCAAAAAACACAAGGTCAAGTTCTGCACGTGTCAGTTCCACAGAATTGTTTATAATCGACAACACAACTTCCTCTGAAAACTGCTGGCAACACGGACCACCTTCAACATCATGAGAGCACCGGCATCCATCTCGTAAAAACCTTTTTACATTGGCAATTATTTCTTCATTTCTGAGCACATCTTGATCGTATAACAGTACGAGTTGAACTGATTGTTGCGTTACCTGTCACATGTCAACCGTTAAGCCGTAAGTTTAAAAAACATTCCTTTGGAATTTCAGTGCTCTAACCTTTCCTGGTTTGCGGCTGTTTTGTTTGCAGATTTTGATCACTTTTGACTACCTTGTTCAACAAAATAATTATTTTCACTCAAGTTGTAATGTTAGCAGTTCACTGCTGACCTTTATGAGCTTCTAAACTCATGTAATTATCTGGGCATCCACATATTGACGTTGAAAGGGAATTAAATTTTCTAAATCTCGTTGTTCGTAGCCGTGATGCCAAGATGCCCGTTTCATTTGTTACTCGTTGTGGTGTCTCGGTTGTTCTTAGCACAGTTTTGCGCTTTTCGTTTTTAAGGTCAGGTTTCGTCCAAACGACTGGAATTTTTTAAGAGCTGTTCAACTGAAATAGCATAGTCATAGTTCTTTGATAACTAGATTACTATTTTGCCTGTTTAGAAGACACGGCAGCACAAAAGACTGAAAATTCCACTGTTGATACAATTATAATCCGTTCAACAACAACGTTCATAAGAGTCCAATAAAGTAAATAACTCTTGGTGCATCAAGCGTACATCATCTTCATATAGGGGGAATACACCAAAGGCCCATAACAGGGTGGTGGATAATACTGATGTGTAGTTAACATCCAGGGCGACTGGAAAGGTGTATAACACCATCCAGATATATGCATGGTCGCTACTACAATTTTCTGGTCTTCTGTCAGGTCTTCCAAGTCAACATCTGGAGTTGGATGGCTAGCCTCACTTTGACATCTCTTCATGGCAGGTGTATCTGATTGCAATCTGACTTCTTCTCCCTCCTCTGATGAGTTGTTGGCAGGACGACTGCAGTCTGCTGACGTTTCTTCATTCTCTTTCTTTCTTACTTCCATTGGTGTCACAGATTTGACTAGTTCAAGCATACATAGCATTGTCCTTTTCTGTAATGTAATGTTGTGGTCTGTGGTATTCTTGACTTGAATTCTGATACGCGAGGAGGTGCCACCCCTGAGAGTTACTAATGTTTCAGGGACCTCAAGCCCTGTTGGCCAAGGTGATTCAACGTCTGCTTCAAACAATACTGGAAGTCTTGATTCAGCTGGGGCAGTACATACAGAAAAAGAAACTACCATTATCTCATTCTTTGGAACTACCACATCCTTCTTTGTTACTTTTACTCTACACAGTTCACTTGAGATGATTGTCCTGATGAGACCAATCAATGCTTTAACATTCATCATCCTGAAGACCGGTTTCAATAGCATGCAAAAACAAGGGGTGAACCAGCGATGGCTCGTATTTAACAGTACCACCCTCAGCTTGTGATACAAAGAGGACCTGTTGTCTTAGATCAAGGGCTCTAATTAAGACGTCTTGGGGAGTTTCCTTCGCTGATTGGCACATTGTTGTAAGTTCTTGATAAAAGTTCAGTGCCTGACTTCTGCTTGTAATGAGCTCGTAACATCTGTCTTAGTTTTGCCAAAGTAAGCTCTTTCATGGTTTCTAAATACGATCTTAACTTTTAACTGGGGCTGATAGCACGAATAACTGCATCAATTATTTCACATTCTTTGTATCCTTTATCCATCCCTGCATCTGTTTGCCGAATTAAATGACGAAGTACAATCGGTCCTTTTGTTCTTCTCCTCCAATAACACCCATAATCTTAAAATCTCTCCTAAGAGCAGTTTAAACATGTACAAGTGACACTACGTTACCTTCTTTTGGTTTTGAAGCAGTCGTGGCTGGTGTAGATGGTTTTGTGTCTTCGAGCTTTACCGAAGCCTGCTCCATTTTCTCCTTGTACGACTCCATCATCTC
This sequence comes from Montipora capricornis, assembly GCF_036669925.1. Classification (NCBI taxonomy): domain Eukaryota; kingdom Metazoa; phylum Cnidaria; class Anthozoa; order Scleractinia; family Acroporidae; genus Montipora; species Montipora capricornis. The sequence goes on along the minus strand of NC_090885.1, from coordinate 24,267,326 downwards.
CTGGAACTATTTACACAGCACTTTGTACTCCAATTTCATTTTCAGGGATTCTTGTTCGGCTTCTTTGTTTGGATCGATTTCTTCGAGTGGCGGCGGCGGCGGCGTCCCAGCAATAAAATTCTGAAGTTCCGTAAGATATTCAACCTTGTTTTCTGTTTTTCCAAGCTCATGTTCTTTAGCACGGACAACTTTCGACATGGCAAGCTTACTCTTTCCTTTGTATTCCTTCGATTCCAGACCAACGTGCTCCGCTAACTGCTCCATTTCCGAGATTGGGAGCTTACAAATTCCTCCCTCAACTTGGAGTTGCAATTCTTAGAGTTCTGAATCAGTCATCTTTCTTCCAGTAAGGTCTCACTTGGCTCCACTTGTGTCCTGTTGCTTTTATTAGAGGATGTGTAGACCACAACAATTTACCGCCATTCCTTCGATCAACATTTCAACACATGTTCTCGAGAATGGATTTCAAACAAAACAACCGTCCGTCATGGCGGGGTCGCCAAAATGTTGTCCGCTTTAAATAGCGTATTGTCCTTTATTGTAGTGGAACGAGTAAATAATTCAACCGACTACAAACACCTACAGTCTTGCAACATATAGGCCGACTGTAAGAGTACAGTAAGAAAAAGCATCCCTCGTACAAGGTCAGACTCGTGTATCACATGATTGTTACATAACGTGACACATTACATAATGCCACACATGACAGCCCAAATGATGACATCAAATTCCACACGTGGCCTTAAAGGCAGAAATAAACTGCAAAAAGACCCTTGGATGGTTTTCCGTTGTTTTAAAAGCTAACTTCAAGGGTCAGCAGGTGACTAATGGGAAAAATTTGGTCGCCAGATCATAAATTTTGGTTGCCAACTTATTTGATGTATGACTTACATAAGAACGTGATTTTAAATGTTACTTTGCATGCAAGGACAGTCATAATTATTACATAGCAAAAAAACAGCATGAGAAAGACCTCTAAAGCCACTGTTCTTTTTTGGCTTTGTCTTTAGTTTGGTGATGGTGTTCTTATGGTTATTGGAAATGGAGTGAAGCACAGAACGTTTTAAGTCCGTCTTTTCCATAGCAAAGCAAACATGGGTCCTTTATCCTTGCTTTTCACCTCTTCAAAATGTAGTTCATTAACCTCGCGGCCATGGGCCGAGTGCGGTTCCTTGCTCTGCACGGCGGTCAGCTGAACCAAATTTCCACTCGGCCATTTAGTCAGTAGGACTTCCAGTCACGCAATTTATGATGTTAATGTACTTAAAATTAGAAGCCTGCATCCTTTGGGCACTCGCTTGGGTGCCTTTAGCACCAAACCATCTCCACTTTCCTTATGACCTGCTCCCCAAAAATATTTTGAGAAGGCTGATAACTGGCAAGAACACATGGTGTTTAAGTGCTTCCACAACCCAAAGTATCGTAAGAACATTTTTTGCTATTAATTAACAGTGTATGAAACTGATTTTCTTGTAGCATTTAGACATTGTTTTAGTGGGAAAGGAAAAGTGAGTGGTGTTCTAGCTTCCGTTTCCGAATGATTTCATCATATAAAGATTCTAATACAGAAGTTGTCTGCTGTATATCCTGGGTCATGACACAAAACGGGATTTGCCAGCTGGCGACCATTTCTTAAAATCTAGTCACCAGCACTCAATTTATGGTCGCATTGGTGACCAGTGAGTCGCAATTTTGAGCCCTGTAAATTGAAAATGTAGAAATATCAAGGCTTTGCTTTACAACAATAAAGTCTTAATTAGAGGAGGGAAAAAATGAAGAGATTATAAATATCTTTTCATTAGATGAGAGTGAAAATAAAATTTTTAACTTGCTCAGCAATGGGGTTTTGATTGGTTCAGAGTGCACAATGAAAAGTTTTAACGTGCTCAACAACAATGTTTTGATTGGTTCAAAGCGCAGAGTTGAATGTTTTTAACTTTCATACTGCAGACATGATGCAGTGCCCTCCTCAGAGCTGTATATTATCTTTAGCTCATTTTAGCTTATAATGTACCTCATTGTAGACCATTTAAGGTCATTGTAGGTTGTTCCTTGTTTTATTATCTATGGATATTAATTGCTTAGAAACTCATTCAAGTATAAAAGTAAGGATTTCTGTTGAAACTAAAAGGAAAATCTTATAAGCCAAGTTTGCCCTTTTAGGCCAATTTATGTTGGCATGGAGCTTAAAGTTGTTTTCTTGATTGAAAAATCTAGTGCTTATTTAACCCAGCAATTCTGAGTCTTGATGTTTTTTGAAGGGAACATATTAATTTGGACTTAATTTTTAAAAAAATTGAGTTTCGTCATTAGTTATTTATTTTGAATGCACTATTGAACAATGAGATGGCTAACAGTGGCCTACCTTTTATTATGTAAACACAGCTTTTCGTGCTTGTCGTCATGACCGCCTCAGTTGCACCAATGGACGCTGTGTCTGGAACTCCTTTGTATGTGACTTTGATGATGACTGTGGTGATGGATCTGATGAAAGGAATTGTGGTAAATTATGGTGATTAACAGTCTGGTGATCTTTCATAGAAACTATACAAATTAAAAGACCGTATGTGCAATTAATACCTCTGTGAGGAGTCTAAGGTTGAAAGAGACCAAGGTCATAAAATTGTTTGAAATTTGAATGTATCCTAAGCAGTGACCACCTCATTAACTAAAGACAATTCTTTCACCCTTTTGTCCCAGTTCCAAGTGAATGTACATGTAAATGGAAAGCCTTTCTTTTCTTAGGAAAATAATAAAATGAAACTAAGAATTATTTTTATTATCATTATAAGTTAGTTACAGCAGCATCATAAACATTTGCTCTTTGGCTTCCTCTGACAATGTGACTGCACAAATTTGGAACATAGAAAAAATGGGGAAAACACAAGTTAGCATGTTGATCCAGTTTCAAGTCTATTTCAAAACTTTTAAGGAAGTTTAAAAGTCATAGAAAGATAGCCAATCTTTTTTGTTAATTGCCTTTTTAAAGTTTATTACAGTATGTATGTATGTTTAGTATGTAGGATTGTTTACAAGTGACTGTATGAACTACCTATTTGAATAATATTGGATGGCACAATCTGTCCAGGAAGCACCATTTATTAATACGTTTTACATATGTATTAGGCATATGCATTTACAGTGTACATGTATATATTTTCTCCTTTGTTTTTTTCTTGTATATCTTTGTAAAGTATTGTTACCTTCTTTTGTTACCATACTTCCCAAGCTATGCAAATTACTCTTATGTATTTAAAAATAATTTTGCAAATGATTACTTCTGAAGATATATGTTGAGACATGAAACATTAAGTCATTAAAAGTTTATTTCAGTTATGCACTTATTTACCCTCATGTTTGTCACCGCAGTTTGCATTCTATTTATAGCTTTATATAATGCATTGTTTCATGTTGACACAATAGGACTACACAGTCTTTGGCAGTAAAAAGGACTACAGTTATTGGGTGCACTCTTGTGCAGGGAAGAAGGGTGGCAGCAACACACCCTGTGAGTGACTGTATGGGGATGGCAGCAACATCCCTGTGATGCAACTGAGGATGGCAGCGACACACCCTTAGCAATGAAGGTGGTGGTAGCAACACACCCAGCAGTGCGACAAATGAGGGTGGCCGCAACACACAGTGCGACATGCAGCTTGAAGTGACAAGCACTAACGTGAGCCTGTAAAGTGTGGTGCAAGCCACAGCGGACATGGTGATGGTGGGTAAGGGGTCCCACCCAACCTGCTACTTGCAATGCAAAGTGGCAGGTGTGCACCCAAAATAAATCATAAATACTTCCAACGTTGACTGAA
>NC_090885.1:24251011-24258511 GCF_036669925.1 Montipora capricornis | reverse complement strand
AGTGAGAGAATAGAAAGATTTAGCATTGCGTAACGGCAAGCGGAAAGCTAGAATTTGCGTTTCGGCTGAATTCAAGAGAAACTTGTTTAGTCAATTTTAGTTCATTTGTCTGTTATCATAATCTTTGGTGAAATACGTGCTCGGGAGGGCCAAACTGCGTTGCCAAACAGCCATAGATTTGTTAAGAGTCGCAACCAGGGAAAAGTAGTCCCTTACGTTTTCGGAAAGGATATTTTTGCAATTTTTGACACTCCAAAAGGTCACCTGAATCCTTTCTGCAGTTTCTGAAATGAAGATATCATTCCCCAAAAGTTGCGGACACTTCAATTTTCAGCTAAGATTTCCGAACTGGTCAAATTGTTCTAGGTGATAAAAACATCTCTTTAGAAAAGAGCCTAGAAATGTCCCTCAAAGGCTTTTGGCTTAATTTGCGCGTTGCGTGCCTTTGATATCTCGCATCTTCTCGAGAGGAAAGAAACAATTTAGAACAAGAACATTTCGTCGTTTGTCGTTTCATAAACGCAATACTAAAAATCTCTAATGAGATTTCATCAGTTGAAATTGATGGAACTCAACGGAAACATGTTTCAAGTACAGTGTGCCCGAATTTGAAAGTATGCTTTTGTAGACTGAAAAAAGTCATATTGGCTAAAGGTCGTTTTAGAGCTGATGTTTTCAAAATTTCATTTGTTAACCGTCGTATCGTGGACTTCTGGAATGGCTTGCCGGTAGCTATTAGGAATGAACAATTCAGCAATTATCACCGTTTCGGAAGAAAGTGAATGAGTTTTATACTGAAGCACATGACCAACTCTTTTCCTTGGAGCAATGCTTGGGATTTTAGGACACCAATTTTACGCCCAAATATGGACAAAATAAAATCGAAACTGCAAGCGCGGGAAAATGCACGCGCTACGTTACATCCAAATAAGGAAATTTTAAACTCAAAAAACCCCCAGCTCTGAACCGAGTTAAAAGCTTCAAGGTCACGAGCTTCTGTTTTATATTAACAAGTTCAATTGAAATCAGGAGAGATTTTACAGTTCTTAGATTATTTGGAGTGCGTTGAAATGATTTCACTCCAGATACCCCCTATTCAGTTTAATTTATAATTTTTGCGTTTTATTCATTTTGTTTTGATCATCTGTGTAATAATTGTATTGAGGAAATAATAGATAAATAAATAAATAAATAAGTTGTCAATAAATAAATAGATATAATGTAGACGCGATATGAAAACGTAACGGAATTCATTGCGTTCGAGGAAAACGCATTCTAATAGTTTCAGTTCCGCGGGATATCCTAAGGCGTATCGATCGTGATGCCATACGATTTAGCGTTTGGACACCATCCTGTTCGGGCATAAATTTACGGCTTGCCCAAGGGAAGTCAAATCTTGTTGGACGGACAACACCTGGATGGCTTGACAGTCCGGAGTACGTTGATATAACCGTCCGACAATATAAAATAGGGAATTTAAGATCAATGACGGCGACGGTCGACCAAAACGTCACCTCAAAATATAACTTGTCTCTATCATAAGTCTTTCGCAATTATTCAGACTCGTTCACGTCCTACAATATGGGTGAAGTATCCAAAAAATAAATTGGTACCAGCGGTTTCAGAGTGAAATCAGAGAAGTAAAGATTCTCTGTTGCATGCTTACGTTGTCGTCAAAACCTCAAATTTGGTGGATACTTTCTGAAATCAGTGTTGCACGTGCAGCACCATTATTTATGCTCTTTTAACCAATGATATTACTGTTTTGTGGCGATTTCGTAGTCGTAGCCGTCGCCGTTTCTTAAATTCCCTAATGTCTCGTCGAGGACAGAACAGGAATCGAACGCACCTCACTAATCCTTGATTACTGTTAGTCAAGAAAAACTAAGAAGGGTCGCTAGTTTGTTCAAGTTACGAAAGGTTCAGCACTGAAAACCGGAAACGGAAACAGGAAACCGGAAACCGGAAACCGGAATAATTGCTACCGCAGTGAGTAATGCTGAAGCGAACGAACGACGCAGCTTTCCAATCGGAAGATAAACGCGTAGTACGTCATGTAAGACCCAATTATTATGTCCCGGACCACACCCAGGCCCAGGTAGCGTAATAGTATTCTATTTCACAACACTCTCACTCGCACTCATTGTTCAATAGAGCGTTGATCTCGCAGCTTCTTATTCTCGTTTCCACCCGAAGGAGTAAATAGATCCATCCCCCAGAAGCCCAAAACTTCCCAAACCCCATACCCAAAACTCGACCCCAGCCCTCACAACAAACAGTTCAGTACGTCTGTAAATTACAGGATACACCTTTATTTTCAAACAAAACTGATTCACTCAGGTTACGAAGATTTCTCGTTTAGACGTTTTCGAGAAGCATCAACCGGAAATGCCGAAATGAATCGTTTTAGTTAAAAAAAGACACCAGCCGATCAAGCTTATCAATAAACAATGGAACAGCTTGGCTCCATAGTAACCACGTTCAAATAATGTTTCACTGACTTGTCCGTAGCTGGGTTTACCAAATCGAGTCTTCAATTCCATTCCCCAATTCGATCAATTGCATGAAAGACAGCTCTTAATTTACCAATATATGAGTCGACGGTTTTGTAACACAGCCTCAAGGGACAGCGACACTGATGATTCCCTTCTGTCCAAGAAAGTTGGATCCTTAAATACTAGAAATCGACAAGTATCGCTAGGGGTGACACTAATCAAGCTGGGACGCTCAGGAAGCTAACCAAGAAAATTCTCCAGCTCCTTCTGGAGGGAATCTTTCTGTTTAGACGGTAACTTGTATCCTGATAAAATAACGCCAGCTTGTGTAAAAGGTCTTAATCGCCTGGAGGCTCTTGCTATCCAGGCTACCATGCTTGAGTGGTGTTGCCATCTGTCTTTTATATCCACAACGCTGGCAGAACCGAAAATCAAAATCACTCGCATAGCTACAACTCCGACATCTCACTGAGGCAACGAACAAGTTGGCCACTCTTGCAAGATCCTATGGATAATAGGAAAACAAGTGTCAACAATACTATAAGGGAGAACAAAACAAAGGAATGTTTACTCGAGTAAAAATTTCGTGATATTTGTCAGATAAAAATAGTGAATTACATTATATAAACGTAAGGGAGAAAGCCCACAAGTCTCCTGGGATCCCTGGGTGAGGTACCCAGCCATCTTTGGAAGGTATTAACAGTGCACGTCGATCACCCGTTTCCGCGAATTTCATAGATCTGAACGAATACCTCCTGATCAAGGGCCACCAGTACTTATTAGGGTAGGTAATCAAGGTGACCAAAGTACAATTTTTCCTTTGGCTCGAGATGAAACGGCGCATGGGTCCAACCAAGAGAATTGGCGGGAAAAGATATAGACGATCCAGAAACGCAACCCCCCAACTTAAATCTTGGGCAAACAAATTCACTCCACATGAGGCTGGCGAGGGGTAGGAAGAAATATGTGGCAGAGGACATATCACATTGGCGTGGAATGCCATAGAGTCGCAGTTGTGACCATTCGGGCCACCAAACTCCCTCTGAACCAGATTCCAGATTTCTGGGTGACGCTTGCTATCGAGAACGGACAAACGACATGACGGAACATCCGCTGGATTGTCACCAGATGCTGTGTAGCTAATGCGAAGGGAGATGGTCAATCGCGTTGTAGTAAAGAATAGTCTCTTGATCATCCTATTCAAATTAAGATACACTCCTTTCTCCCTGTCTAGACCATGCACCCACTACGGCTCTGTTATCCACATGCACGCCTACCCATGCATTTCGTAATAGGTTTGGGAAAGAAGTAAGGGCGGTATCCAAAGTCAAAGTCTCCCTGCTGGAAATGTCGAGGGTATTCTTCTCCTCATTCCAATAGCCCGATGTGGTAACAGTTTCATGTAAAAACGCTAAGGCCACCCAGCCGGATCCAGATGAGAGAGAGATCTGTACGTGACGTTCATCTTTCCACGGAAGAGGATTATCCCAAGTTTCAAGGAAGAGCCAATGAGCAATCTCGTCACGGAGATTCCTATCGATCTTAGGGCGCGTTCGATTGACCGTGTTTCGGAATAGGAACACATGGAATATAAGTTAGAAATCCTCGTTTTTAGGGAGATTCACATTAAAATTGTCAAATAGCTGCTAAAATGCTACTTAAAACATATTTTTGTTATCCTTGCTGCTGCTGCTTCGAAACCCGCCAAACATACCGTTTTAATCATCACTCCATGTATTCTTATTCCGGAGTAGGGTCAATCGAACGCGCCCTTAATCAGACGATGGGTACGCATGCCTTTAGAAACGGCCAATTTCATTTCCCTTGTAAACAGGAGGGAACCTGGAACAGCAAGAGAACACGAAACACACTTGCGCACTAGTCGTTGGAGGGTCTTGATTGACACAGTTGAACAACCCAAAATCTGACGCACCAAAGTAAGAAATTTCTCCTTCTTGGCCGGGATGAGACAGAACGCTTTCCAAGTAGAATCCGAAAGGAAACCCAAGTACGGAACAATTTTAGCTGGGTATAAAATAGACTTGGAAAGGCCTAGAAAATAACCCAATTGAACGAAATAATAGGTAACCAAAAAAATGACTGAATTGGCATGCAGCCGCCAAGTTTCTTTCATCCCATGTCCGCAGGTGCATGGGAGTAATAAGGACCACGGTCGAGATCCACTTGAAGTTGGCCATTGTGGCGGTCATCAATGTATAACAAGCATGGAATGCCTAGTGAACGGAAGAAATTGGTTGCCACAAGACCAGTTAAATGATTAGATAAAAGGTGAGATCTTCCAACCAAAGGGGAGCGTGTTGTAGAGGAAAAACCGACCACCCCACTGGATCCCAAAATAACTTCGACTTTCCTCAGACAACGATAAATTGTCGTATCCTGACTTATCATCCAGAATTGTTTGATAAGACTCCCGGCCAACATACCGTGGGAGGTGAACAAGACTGTCTAACTTAAACGGTTCATCAGCGATCTAAATATTAAGGACGCGGGCATCGTGGCACAACCTAGCCTTTGTTGGCTCCACGGTTAGCGGTAATACAAGATGGGGTGAAGAAACCCGACTAACACGACCCAACAAAGACACTGCACCTAAGTGGATCCTGTCGAGCAACGTTTTGCGTACATAGTCAACAAAATGTAGACGTGAAGGGTTATGGCTAAACCGAACGGGTAGTGGGCTAGCCGAATTATAAGACCTTCCTTTGAAACACCCTGAAAGATGCGAAAAAAGTCTTCTACGGATACTTTTTCCCGAAACCAATGCAAAACTTATGTTTGTTGGCGGCTCGGAAGATCGCCTACAATCTCTTCCCATCGCTCCGTATGATTGTGAAGTTCCCCAGCACAAAAGTGATCTGGATCTCTGAACTGTAATTCTGAAACACTCCCAAGGGCATCACCCTGAATACCTTTCTGAATTCTCTCCTTTGGCATCGTTGTCAGCCCCATACTGGCCCCAGAAGGGTTTCTCCTCCAATCAACCCAACGAACAGATTGGGGTGGCGAATGGGCCACGTTTAAGACAACTTTGTCATCAAAGGATGCACCGAGCTCCCATTCCCATGCCAAATGAGAGGATCCCAAAAGAAAGACAAAGGAGGAAAAAACAGGCAAGGGTGGAGGTCTAAATAATGACACTAATAATAATTATAGTGTGTGAGTAGGGGAAAACGCAAAGGCCAGTAGGGGGTGACAATTGTGACTCAGAATGAAAAGGGGGATGAGAAAACAATAGTAAAAGAATACAGTCAAAGAATAAACCATCAGTGTGATAACAGTCATTTCTTCGCGATATAACACCTTGACCTTGTATTAACTCCAATTTTGCGGTAGCAACTAGCTACAAACCCATGGAAGAGCCGATGGGAACAAAGATGGTCGTTGCTTTTGCAAACACCTTCACGACCAGAATAGAAAATCAAATATTGAGACAGATTTGCACCCAACCGCTTTTTTGGAAAAGGAATATTGACAATGTGTTTTCACTATGGAACACAAGTCTAGACAAAATAGGTAGCTTTGCTTAGTCGTATTGAAAGTTATGGGGCCTACCGCTTCAGAGCTTCGTCTTAACTAAAAGGTCCTCAAGAGATTTTCCCTTGTGATAAGATATGAGGGGAGGCTCCTTAAAAATATCACTATGGTATAACGCCATTTTCTATGGCCTCCCACGTGGATCCCAGCGACAGAGATCATGAAGCTACAACGACTACAAAACACAGCTGCCCGGATTACCTCGAGAACCAAGAAATGCCAACACATAACACCAGTCCTAAGACAGCTTCATTGGCTTCCAGTAGAAGAATGGATTGTATTCAAGATTCTGTCAATAACATACAAAGCTTTACATGGCATGGCCCAGATTACATAAAGGATCTTCTTCACAACTGAGTACAAACCTACACGAGCTCAACGGTCTGCCTATGCAAACAAATGGTAATTCCAAAAACAGGACTTTTTACCTATGGCGACAGAGCTTTCAGTGCCGTTGCACCAAAGCTGTGGAACAGTTTATCACTCGATCTTAAAAATTCTAATTCATATGATAACTTTCGACTTTCCTTTTTCGTAAAGCCTATGGACTATAATCCGTACTTAACATTTTCATCTATTTAAGCTAGGCATTTTCAATTTCATTTCGAATTATTTTATTTCATTTATTATCTTTTCATTTTTTTTTGATCAGCCTTGTTAACGCATTGAGATTTATATAATGTGTACAAAGAACGTTGTATTATTATTATTATTATTATTATTATTATTATTATTATTATCATTATTATTATTATTAAAGAAATATCTTAGCCGTTGCTGGTTTTGCATAAGGTGCCATTTCTTCATTAGCATTCTCTTCAGGCTAGGTAAAGCCTGGTGGTATTGTGTAACAAAAGCTACAATAAGCGCCAAAAGTGTTGAGACACGTTTTCCAGTTAAGGAATCTTGGACATCCCCCACCCCCTAAATCTTTTCATCTAACCCCCCTTCCCTCCTTAACAATGTTGTTTTCTTATTGCAAACACTTCCTTTTTCTCTTACCAACATTGAAGGGGGGAGGCGGGGGGAGAAGGGGTAGTACAAGTGGAAAATGTAACGTTCAAGTGATTTTTGCCTAATTGCAGTCGTCCCAGTTCAGTGTCTCAACTAGTTTTGTCGCTTATTGTAGAACTTTTTAAGTGCGAATTTGTTTCTCTGATTTAGGGGTGTTTTCCTGTTGGCACTTTCTTAAAATTGCAGCAGGGTAGCCTCTTTCTAACAGGCGGTTTTGAAAATTTCTATTCCTTTCAAATGTGATCTGTGCGAGGAATTAGTCCTTAGAAGTCTGAGCGCTACTCCTTTAATGAAGCCTCTCTTCATGCCTGGTGGGTGCCACGAGTAGTCTGAGTACTGAAATGTTTCTGTTGGTTTGTAATGCGTTTGCACGTCAAGGTGATTCCTTGTCGAATCCATGAGGAGCTTAGGCCGACTCAGGAATTCTCGGCTGGAT
>NC_090885.1:24228511-24243511 GCF_036669925.1 Montipora capricornis | reverse complement strand
ACCACATCGTGAAACAAAGAAGACTACTTTATTATTATTATTGTACTTCACCAAGATGAATAACAGCAACTTTTTTTACGACAATAAAAGGGGGGGGGGGGGTTGGGGGGAGCCATGTGTTCCAATTGTCAGAATTTTCACAACTGTTCCGTGTTAAAGTATTGTGGCGTTCTTCTTTTAAGTATTCCGGCGTTCCATGTTTAAGTATTCCGGCGTTTCGTGTTTAAGTATTCCGGAGTACCGTGTTTAAGTATTCCGGCGATCAGTGTTTAAGTATTCCCGTGTTTAAGTATTCCACAGTTCTGGCATTCCATCATTCCGGAATTCCGTGTTTAAGTACTAGCCTTTTTGTGCTAAATAACCAATTTGCAATTTGCAGTCACAGGAAAAAAAAAATCAAGTTTTGGTTATCTCTAAAAAATAACCAAATAACCATTTTTTCGATTTTGGTTATTTAGCAAATAACCACTTTGCAGTTTTGGTTATTTAGCAAATAACCAATTTTCAGTTTTGGTTATTTAGCAAATAACCAATTTTCAGGTTTGGTTATTTAGCAAATAACCACACTCATTTCTTGGTTACTTGTTAAATAACCAATGTCTCCTTTTGGTTATTTAGAAATAACCAAACTGCAATGTGGTTATTTACATATAACCATACTTGTTTTGGTTATATACAAATAACCACTCTAAATAATAAAAATACATTTGGCGCCCCATATGCTTTGCGGGAACCTGTTAAAATGATTCTGTTTGCCATATTACTGTAGTAACAATGGGTGACATCACACTAAACATCGCTATATCATTACTTGTGAGGAGTTTCGAGAACACGTACTCAGAGCTCACATTCAGATGTTCCACTGTTCCACCGTTCCCACAATTCCATAATATACAATGGCATCGTTTTAACACTTTTGAGGTGGGTCTTCGTTTTAGATCAGTGGATCTTCGTTTTAGATCACAGGGTCTTCGTTTTAGATCAGCGGGTCTTCGTTTTAGATCAGTGGGTCTTCGTTTTAGATCACAGGGTCTTCGTTTTAGATCAGCGGGTCTTCGTTTTAGATCACAGGGTCTTCGTTTTAGATCAGCGGGTCCTCGTTTTAGATCACAGGGTCTTCGTTTTAGATCACAGGGTCTTCGTTTTAGATCACGGGGTCTTCGTTTTAGATCAGTGGGACTTCGTTTTAGATCAGTGGGTCTTCGTTTTAGATCACAGGGTCTTCGTTTTAGATCAGTGGGTCTTAGGTCTTAGGTCTTCGTTTTTGGGTCTTCGTTTTAGAAACACCCGCCTCTGGACTATCTTGACACGTCACTCAAAATTAATTTAAAGTAATTTGAGATATTTGTCATCATTAAAACTTTACGACGAAGTCGACCCAACAAATGTGTCGAGATTAACACCTCTCTCTCCCTTTGTCTTTCGCTCTGCCTTTTTAGTGTGAGTCTTGTTACAACTCACACCTAAACAGCGGGGACCCACATTCCTGACTCAAGTTAAGCTCCTCATGAGTTGAACCCCCTGTGTACACCGTGGGAAATGGCTTGTGGAATCTTCAGAAACCTTGACTGACTGCTTATACTTATCTTGATGCAAGTTTTAGAAATATGATCAGTAAAATTTAGCTTTATATCATTTATCAGTCCAAACTGAAAGGACAAAAGGCGTGTAAGCAGGAAACGAAAAAACATAATCCTTATCAGCCGACATCACGGCCTCCTGATGAGAATGACAATACTTCTCTCTCTCTCTCTCTCCATTCTCCCTTCGGCTTGCTTGTACTCGTTCCTAGATCCCATCGTTTCTCTTAGCCGGCAAGGCCTTCGCACGAAAAAAACAATAAATTAACGATTATCGTTAGCTAATGGGCCATTTTCGAAATATCAAATATTCAGCTTGATAGCGAAGACAAAAGCAATAGAAACAGGTCTTTGGAATGAATGTGAAAAAGTTTTACATATCACCCACTTTTCTTTGTCTTTGTCTCCGGCCTAAACCTCTCTTTCAAGCTACAATAATTGTTCATTTAGGACAGTGTGTCCCAGGACTTGTGGTAGCAAAGAAAACAAGGAAATAAAACATCATATCCATGCATTGGATTGAACAGGGAGTTTCTACTCTATAGAACAGCTTCTTTCTCACGGCAAAACTTACTTTTCCACGGCAAAACTTACTTTCTCACGGCAAAGTACGTTTTGTCGCGGAAAAGTAAGTTTTGCCGTGAGAAAGTAACTTTTAAAGTTTTGCCGTGGAAAAGTAAGTTTTGCCGTGGCAGCTTTGGGCCACAGGGAACCAACCTTTTGCAGTGTTTAATGTTCTTTGTTGCCGAGTGATAACACAGCATTATCAAATAATATTAAAAATATTGTCCCTGAGCAGCTAGCAGTGTGGTGGTCAACCGGTTAGGTGACGGGTTAATCAGCATTCCCAGGTTCGAGCCGGTCGTATGTCCATACACTTGGGTTATCCTTTGAAAAATATATGACCATTTTCCATTAATCCATATCAAGCTTTCAGTCTTCTAAATTAACGATAATAGTAAATTCAGAGCAAATTACGAATTAATGATAATCATTGGCCGTTTTTATACTAGAGACGCATAATCCATCCAGACGAATTATGCGTCCCTCATGTTATCTCCCGTCTAGTGTAAAGATGGGACGAACTATGTAAGAAGCATAATTTGTCTGGGACGAACTTGGGCAAACATTTTTTCTGCGTCTGTTAAATTCATCTAGTATAAAGACGGGCACTAGACGCATAATGCGTCTGGACGAACTTTCCAGTTTAGTGCGTCTTCGAAGACGCACTAAAATAGATTCTTCGTCCAGACGCATAATGCGTCTTGTGGCCGTCTTTATACTAGACGAATTTAACAGACGCAGTAGTAAAAATGTTTGCCCAAGTTCGTCCCAAACGAATTATGCGTCTCTAGTATAAAAACGGCCATTGATTCAAGGTAGAGAATGGGCTGGAGAAAGCGAAGGGCCAACTGGCTTTCGTTCTCAGCCTTTGACACCTAAGAAGGCCGGGCGGCTCTGGGCTCCAGAATGCATGGACTAAAGAGAGGGGGTCGACTGCATGACTAACAAGGAACTGCTAGTGGTCTACAAATGCCTCAGATCAAACGCAAGAAACATGACGCGTGTGAACACAGAGGGCTCAAACTCGGGGTGACTGAATATATTAGGATGTCAAGGGATCGAATCCAGTTTTATGAAAAAAAAAAAAACAAAAACACACAACAACATTGAGTCAGAGAACAATTTTGCGAAAATAAGCAAATGAGAACATTGCTTGACGACCATCGTGGAACTGCATGTATTGCGGAGAAGTGTTTTACGAACTTAAACATTAAAATGTGGTTTTAAAATGTGGAGCCAAGCGAGTCTTCAGTGTCTCTAGGAGTAAGCGTATATGGCCACAAAAACTCCAATTTCAGTCGTAAATTCTCTTAATTTCGAAAACCAAACTAAGATGTCCCCTTTCGTAGCTTCCCTATATTCCTTATTTTTTTTACTGATTTCCACCCTGAAGTGAAGAAAAGATGCCGAACATTCGGAAAAAAAACAGTACAGGAGAATAACGACAAAAATTGAAACAAAAAAAATTGGAAAAAAAAAAGAAACCCATGCACGGCAAAGAGTAGTACGAAACCAAAACACCGTCGCCCGAAAACGGAGCAATGTTTCAACGACGTGTGTCAAGTTTGTGAAAGGAGTTTACTGGTGGAATATGTCTTAACAAAATCTAGGGTGAGTTTGTTCAGACCACCGCTGAAAAAGAAATCGTTTGGTGTTGTATGCCTCACTGAACGACTGACAAATGTGGCTGGAATCCACAAAAAAAAATCGAAAATACTTCACAACTTGTTGCAACGTTGTGTGTAAGGTAAAGTAAAAACTGTTGCGATAATCTCGAATTTCTATCCAAACGGTTTGAATCAGATCAAAAAGACAAAGTTGGCGGCGAGTTTCTTATGGTTTACGTGAGAGCTCGAAAACAGAGTGATGTTGAATTCAACTGCAATACGTTGGTGGTGATTGACACAAAGTTAATTCTAGCTAGCCAATCACGATTTTTATGATTGGGAATCTGAGCGTAAAAATATCGAAAAGACAATAGCGTCCTCCCCTTCTTCCACGCGCGCCCTCCTCGTTCTCTCGCCGTTCTCTCTTTTCCTTCTCCTTCCTCTTCCCCTTCGAATGCCTGCCACGTAGGGTAGTGCTCACCTTTCCCGTGTTTCTTCTTGATCTCCAGTGCGGCGAGATCTAGAAGGCGAGGTTCGTAGTTGTTCACCTTAATTAATATTTTATTCCACTAAATAAGGTGAATTTCTTTTGTATGGCTTCAGAAACAACTTCGCTCCTACGTCACCAAGGGACAAGGAGGAGTCTCGATGTCAATCATTCTCGTAACTTGAGCCGTTCAAAAAAGGAATGACGCTAGTGGTACGAACTTTGTTGTCACAACAATATCCGTTAAAATCAATTTTGCAGTTTTAAGTGTGTAATATAACATTCAACTTTTTTAGCTGAAGCAACTGGATATCATGGACCTTTGTTGTTCTTATTCCAGTTCCGGATTCCTGCTTTTCCAGACGCCCTTTTCAAAAGTACTCTTAATCTGATCTGTTTTTTTGATAGCTAAATTTTTGGTGGCTTCTATCCACTTATCCTTTGTTATCTAAGCATGAGACTAACACAATAATTGTTATAATCGCAACAACATAATTGCATTCCATTTGGATTCACGACCAAGCCGATTTTGTGGCGGAAGGAGGGGTATTTAGAAATAAATTCGCTTCAGAAAATGTACACTTGATGAACTTGGTGCAATTCAGCAAACGGCCTCCAAGACAAAGTACACAATATCGCGTTGCACATTAAGTTCTTTATATATTTTTTCCAATCTCAGAATATACCCCGGACCCCTAAGCAGTCTTCCACCTTCTGTGAACCAAACAAATATTTACCGGCTTTGGTCACGAGTTGGCAGTATAAAACAATTACTGTCAAATTCCAGCTAGCAAAAAAGGATTTTAATTTTAAAAGATACAATTGAGATTTAGAAATTAGAGTGATATCTACAAACAGCATATCCTTAATTTATATAGTTCAGTTAGCGATATAAATCAACGAAAATTTTCCAGTGGTTCTGATGGTTGTTATTGCTTATTTCGTTCAGGATTTGGAACAGGGAACGAAATACGCCTAAGTAATGCTAGTTAAAGCGAGTCTCAATCGAGTATCATAAAACCAAAACCAAAGTAATTACTTTGGCCAATCAAAAAGGACGGAGACAATCCAGTAAACCAATCAAAGCTAGAAGTAATTACACGTAGCCAACAGAAAGCGAGGGAAAATGTCAACGCGCAAGCCACGATTGGTTTCACTTCTGATTGGTTGAGAAAATGGCGCGAAAACTTTCAACCAATCACTGAGTGAAGAAAATGCAAAACCAAATCAATTCGCTAATTACGTTTGACACTCAATTTAAAACCGCTCTAATAGTTATTCTTAATGTAGCCCGCGGAGCAGGGTTTCTGTTGGCAGCGAACACTTGATAAATAAAGAAAAGGCCGCCACTTTGAAAGAAGAGCAAGGTTAGGGCGAGACTCCTCCCAGCTCTGTTTATCACCCAAAATGACGCACGCTACTTTCGATTCCTTGCCAAAAATACGCCGCCCTGCAGGCCAATAAAGATGCAGATTAAAGCCCTCTTTACCGTTGGGATCCCAAAAGAGTGAGCACTTAGACGAAATTCTTTAATCTTTCATGAAAACAGAAGCTCAAGATGGATTGGATAGTGTGACTGCACAGGAAAGTGTGTGAACGCATGAGACTTCCATTTCGGTACCTTGCTGTACTACGGTATAGCCCAAGTAATACAGGCTGATTTAGCAAAAGAACGGGAACATCAGTTGACGACGGCGCGTGCAGAAAAATGTCCATATTAGGTCATGCAGACTAGAGTCGAATCCAGACTATCCGGCTGGACGCTCTGCCGTCGTCCCGTTCTGTTGCTAAATCAGCCTAGTAAATGCTTAGCAACTGCCCTTTCTTTATCTTGCGACATCACAACTGAACCAGCAAACTCAACAAATACATTGTATAGGGATTAAAACTACGCATACTTTGTCTATGTCGGGGTGCCAGAGAGAAAAAGTTTAAATAGCTATTATACACCAACTAAAACAAGTGAAATTAATTAACTCCACTGGCCCTTTGTCATTTGGTCACATTCAAAAACGAGCCGAAAACTGAAAATCGAATTGGGATCCACTAATATATACAAGAAAGGGGACCCTGTCAATCTAAAACTAGGGCCCGCTTGCAAACGGACTCAACAGGGATGCTAGTCATGGGTTTTTTAACATCCCTCAAAGAAAAGAATTTGGCAGGGACTGGAGTGACACCTGTCCCACAAATCTAGTTTGTCTTACGACTGAGCTAGGGAGAGGAACGGACCTTTCCCTGAGATGGTTGCATTGCAAAGAGGTTTGTAATGTCATCTCAGAGATGGATCCAACGCTTTCACTAGGTTGGCTGTGGGATGTACGACTTCCGATTTTGTCAAGTTTCATGACGGATTAAAATTGCAATATCAACGTAAAAAAAAAGGGTGAAATATGTTTATCACAGATACGGAGATTTAACTCCGCAAAAGAAAAAATAGTTGAGGTTTGGAGCGCTATAATAGGGCATTTTCAACAGCGTAATACGGAGCTACGGAGCCACGGAGCCGAGATGGCGTTGTGGTGAGAGCACTCGCCTGCCACCAATGTGGCCAGGGTTCGATTCCCATACTCGGCGTCATATGTGGGTTGAGTTTGTTGGTTCTCTACTCTGCACCGATAGGATTTTCTCCGGGTACTCCGGTTTTCCTCTCTCCACAAAAACCAATATTCGATTTGCTTTGAGTTAATTTCGTTACTGTCCCCGTTTAGTGCTCTAGTGCGTTGCATTGCACTTGAAACAATAATGCATATACAAAGCTTGGGTGCTCCTTACAATTACAGACTCGATTTAGTTCGGTAGTCATTCAAACATGGCAATTTAAGCAACCTCTGGACCAAAGTCTTCATACAGAGGATCATGCATGGATATGTCATTGTAGTACGCAGCTCGCAGGCGGGACCGGTGATGGTACTTTTTCCAATATACTGATACTCCAACGACAACAAAGATGACAAAAAGGGCAGCTGCACAAATGCCTATGATAGCGCCGGTGGATAGATCCTCTCCTGTGAGCAAAAGAAAGATGATTTTCAGAAACATGTCAAAAATTTCGGCTTCGTGATATGCGAGATCAGAATGCTTTGAAAGGCAACTTCTACCAGGTAAATTTCACCCGTTATTTCCTTGTCTCCTGCAGA
The DNA here is from genome assembly GCF_036669925.1 of Montipora capricornis. NCBI lineage: Eukaryota > Metazoa > Cnidaria > Anthozoa > Scleractinia > Acroporidae > Montipora > Montipora capricornis. Next base: position 24,236,133 of record NC_090885.1, on the reverse strand, counting down.
AAAACCTGAACAAGAAAGAATTGAAAGAGCAATTCCAGTCTTAAGCTTCACTTGCTTTGGCCCGGAAAATTACACTTTGGCAAACTGAAACATACTATTTCTTCTAGAATAATTATTACTACAGCCATAAAAAATATACATATGTATTAAAAACTGTTGCAGATGTCCTATTGAAATCCCTATATCACCTCAACAAAGCGTCTGCTTCAATAACGCTGTTGTATAAAAAATAAAGGGAAAATGATCATAGTTTGGTCCACGACTAAAAATAATGATAGTAAAGAGGTTCCAAATCGAGTTGACATCACAAACTACTTTGGATTGCTGTTTTCAAATGACTACTTCAATGCAAAGTAGTTTGTGTTGTCAACCTGGTATGGAAACCATTCCGCCCTATCTTTCAAGGTCATAGAACAACTTGTGGCTGGTTTCCACTCTTTGTAATCTCCTAATACAGAGACAAACACTGGTTTGGTGCAGGTGCAGAGAATATTTAACAATTATTCCATAAGCGCGCGTTGGATATGAGATGGTAAAAAGACAACGAAGCGCATAACGCCGAGTTGGCTATAACCCGTTTCATATCCAACAAGCGTGAATGGAATAATAATATTAGGATTAAATTTTCATTAAATTCTGAATGCTTGGACACGTAGACCAACCGATGACCGACGAGACAACCGATAACTGTATGACCAGATTAGGTCGCACGGTATATGAGCTGAAAACCGAGGTTAAGTGAACCAAACAGAAAGCTAGAAACGTAATATACGAGGTTGAAAAGGGTTGCCGCAATGAAAGAGACTTTAGGTGAGAGACACTCCAATTTAATAAGGAGCTTCAAGGAAAAGGCGAAAAGTGAAATACAAACAATCTGACAATCTTGGAGATCACTTGAATAGTTCTGTGCCACCAGAATTTACAGTATACTCCACGCCCCAGTTGTTCAGAAGGTGGACAACACCGGATAAATCACTATCCATTGGATAGCGCAATTACTGGTTTTGCTAGACTAGTGTTCATCCACTGGATAGTAATTTATCCGGTGATAGCGCTATTCATCGTTTGAACAACTGGGGCCAGGAGTGGCTGTGGCTGTGGCTGTGCACATGCACTGTAAAAGGACGAAAAGAGGGTTCCTCCCAAAAGTGCCTGGTGCCTGAGAAGGGTGTTAGTGAGGAAGTTCCTGTGGTACTCGGGGGAAGGGGGGGGGGGACTCGATATATCCCTGGGTGGGGAGGTGCGGCACGGCCCCTCATGCCCTGACCCTGTTTAAGACAAATATCGCTGATTTTCCTACTCTGTTTAAAACAGAATTCCGATTTTTGATACCCCCACCCCCTTCCTTCCCGGGCTGTGGTACGACATTCACCACATGACCCTTGTCCTTCCGTCTTCTAAGCACTGACTTTGCAGGCCACATGATGAGGGATCAAAAAAGGTTTCAATATTTGATCAGTTATGAAAAATACTTCTTTTCCACATGCTCATTTCACTCAAAATGTTGAAGACCCATGCACAACATTTGATATTTAACTGATTCCCCCCGACCTTCCTCCACCATCCAGATCCAGTTGAATGTAAAAATGACTATTTCGTACCTCTATGCCCTTTGCGGTCTTGCTTATTGTAAGGAAGGTTTCCTCCAGGGGGAGGATCTGGAGCTGAAAAGATATAAGTAGGATAAATACAAAAAAAAAGTGTTCATAAGCTAATGGCAACTACAATATGTGCAGGAAAATAATTTGGTGTGAAGTATCGCTGAGGATAAAAAAATATACAAACAACAGCCCTAAAACCAACCAACTTTTTTTGCACTAAATGTTTAGCAAATGAATTGTAAACAACAGAGAATGTGTGACAGACTTGTGCGAGCGGGCAACATCAGCAGCTAAACTAGTCAAAACGGTTCTCTACAGTAGAATAATCAAGTGTACAAATAACTAACTGTACAATATCACGGAATAGTTGTACTCGTTTGGTGCGTTCTTTGTACAATAACTAATACAGTTGGATAATAATTATAATTATTCTTCTCTTATCTTAATGCCAACTAACAAGCAACAAAATGTGTTATTTCTTATTTTAGTGCAAATAGTTTTGTGGTTTGGAATTAGCTTCCACCAATGTGGCTATAAATAATTATGTCGAAGCTATTACAAGGTTCCACCATACACCAGCTTCAAAGCACCTAAATAGATATTTCCACTATAGGCTTCAAAGTGGCTAAAACAATATTAATTTTGGTTTCTGTCCACTGTCATGTTTCTTTCAGTTTTTGCTCAAGATCTGAAATTATTACTCCGTGCGTTGGTTAACATCTGTCTCACCAGCACCAGATATACCGTTTTAAATCATCACTCCGCGTATTCTTATTTCGGAATAGGGTCAATCGAACGCGCCCTAAGTGTAACACAACACAAACCTGAAGTGATAGGCTTGATGTGTGGTGAAGGACCTTACAATTACAAGGAAAGAAGTCAAGAAAAGTAACCTGCTGTAAGGGCTAGTCTACATCATGATGACTGTACATGACTGTATGCATGATACAAGCTTGAAGCAGAAGGTTCGTACTTGTCCATCCTTTAATAAAAGGATCAGTAGAGTAACTAGAGCCCGCAGCTCAGACACAGAAGGTCCTCTTGGCAATTGTTAGTGGTGTGTACTTCAGTCACACAATCCAGCTTAATGGCTACTGGTACTTAAGTTGGATCACTAGCATGACAATAGCACGCTGCTCAAGCATAGAAGATACTCTTAGCAGTCTCCAGAGATGTGTGCTTTAGTCATGCAATCCAGCTTAACAGGTACTCTTGGGAAGCTGTTAATCTGGATGACTTGAATGACTAGAGAAGGTGCTCTTGGAAATTTCTGTTCAACATATTTGCAAATGCATTAGCTTGTTGCTTTCCTTTTTACTTTCTTTGTTTGCATAACAAAAACCTTTTTTTTATTCCTGTAAGTACAAAGCATTGCTTTTTGGTGATATAATGAACTTGCTTGGACTAATGAGAATGAGTCGTTATAACTCTGGCTATTTATAAACATTTTAAATTCTATAATAAGTGTAACAAAACACAAACCTGCAGTGTTAGTCCTGATGCCTGGTGAAGGACCTAAAAATCACACGGAAATCAGTTAACAAAAGTAACCTACATTAAGAGCTGGTTTACATGTACATGTATGATACAAGCTTGAAGCAGATGCATCGTACTTCGTGATATGGTGAACTTGCTTCGACCAATCAGAAAGAGTCGTTTACTCTTGACTGGCTATTTTATAAACATTTACAATAAGTTTAACACAACACAAACCTGAAGTCACAGTCTTGAAGTCTGACGTTGGACCTTAAAATTACAAGGAAACCAGTCAAGAAAAGTAACCTGCATTAAGGGCTGGTTTACATGAACATGTGTGATGCAAGCTTGAAGCAGACGCATTGTACTTGTCCATGGACTCAAGAAAGCCCTTCAGAGTAAAAGTCAGTCCAGCTGGGTTTGCCATTATAAGTCACCAAAATCCAGCTAAAGAGCCAAAGGTAGCAGTCAAAAGGGTGACAATTTTTTAGTGGACTTACAGTAGACACATTTAATCCTGTCAGCATGGGCCCCACGACAATTAAGAATAGGTGTGCGCTGCCAAGGTTCTCAAACCTTGACCCTATTTAAGGGTAGAAAATTGAGATTTGATACCCCTTTTAAGGCCCAAAACCAAAAAAAAGGCACCCTATTTAAGGGAAAAAAGAGAACTCATAAATGTAACTGATAGGTCGTTTTACTGATACTATAGAAATTTAGGTGACAGCAAGAGGCACATAAAAGGAGAAGCACTGCGTGACGACCCAGGGGTGACAAACCAAATAACGGCTGCCCCCTGATGGCCGTGTGGGAGTGAGCAGCGCATGTATGGCAATACAAGCTATAAATGTCCCTTTACAATCGCTTTGTTAAACTTCAAAACGTGTATTCAGGCGTGTAGTACAGTTTTTGTGTGTTGGGGCGGATACTGCAATTTAATGCCAGCCCCAAAGAGGTATCCACTGATGATTAAAGTTGTCTGGTGTAAGACAGAGTTAAATCTAAAAGTGTCACTCTTTAGGAAGGAAAGGGTTACTTTAATGAAAGGATCAGTAGAGTAACTAGAGCCGGCAGCTCAGACACAGAAGGTCCTCTTGGCAATCGTTAGTGGTGTGTACTTCAGTCACACAATCCAGCTTAATGGCTGCTGGTACTTAAGTTGGATCACTAGCGTGACAATAGCATGCTGCTCAATCATAGAAGATACTCTTAGCGGTCTCCAGAGATGTGTGCTTTAGTCATGCAATCCAGCTTAACAGCCACTCTCATGAAGCTGTTAATCTGGATGACTTGAATGACTAGAGAAGGTGCTCTTTGAAATCTCTGTTCAACATATTTGCAGATGCATTAGCTTGTTGCTTTCCTTTTTACTTTCTTTTGTTTGCATAACAAAAACCTTTTTTTATTCCTGTAAGTACAAAGCAGTGCTCTATGGTGATATAATGAACTTGCTTGGACCAATGAGAATGAGTCGTTACATTAACTCTGGCTATTTATACACATTAAATTTTATAACAAGTGTAAAGAACACAAACCTGAAGTGTTAGTCTCAACGTGAGTCAACAAAGGAAATTAGTCAACAAAAGTAACCTGCTGTAAGGGATGGTTTGCATGTACACGTGAGATGCAAGCTCGAAGCAGAAGCATTGTACTTGTCCATGGACTACATGTATATAAATCCCTTCACAGTACATGTCAGTCCAGCTGAGTGTGCTATAGTCACTCAACCCCCAATAAATTATAAGTACAGAGCAGTGCTTTATGGTGATATAATGAACTTGCTTAGACCAATCAGAATGAGTCGTTTACTCTTGACTGGCTATTTTATAAACATTTACAATAAGTGTTACACAACACAAACCTGAAGTGGTAGTCTTGACGTCTGGCGAAGGACCTTAAAATTGCAAGGAAACCTGAGTCAACTAAAGTAACCTGCTGTAAGGGCTGGTTTACATGACTGTATGCATGATGAAGGTTCATACTTACAAGTCCATACTTCAGGCGGTCTTTGCAATATCCAATAGTGTACATGTATTATTCAGTCACACAATATTAATCCAGCTTAACAGCTACTTAAGTTGAATCACTATTAACAAAGAGTAGAGCAGGCTACTCAAGCACAGAAGGTACTCTTTGCATCCACAAGAGATGTGTGCTTTAGTCATGCAAACCAGCTTAACTGCCACTCTCATGAAGCTGTTAAGCTGGATCACTAGAACACTATTACAGCAAGCCACTCGTAACATAAGGTGCTCTTGAAAATCAATGTTCAACATTCACAGATGCATAATTACGTGTAGCTTAGCTTGCTGCTCACCCTTTTTGCTTGCTTTTTGTATGCATTACAAAAATAGTTTTTCATTCCTTTAAGTATGAGGCAAGCATAAGAGCTAGCAACAAGTTAATGCACCTGTTAGAGCGAGTTTCAATTGAGTGTCGTAAAACCAAAACCAAAGTAATTACTTTGGCCAATCAAAAAGGACTGAGACAATCTGGCAAACCAATCAAAACTTGAAGTAATTACATGTACCCGACACAAAGCATGGGAAAACGTGCACGCATGAGCCACGATTGGTTTTGGTTTCTCTTCTGATTGGTTGAAAAAATGGCGCGAGAACTTTGCACCAATCACTGAGTGAAGTAAACATAAACCAAAGTAATTATCTAATTACTTTCGACACTCAATTGAAAACCGCTCTAACCTTGACTATTGGGAGACATTTGGTTTTTAGTTGACAGTGGACAAAATACATGCCATTTGAACTCAGCCCTTGGGCTCACATTTTCCTACTATTTCACAAAAGATAAAAGGGACCTACTCGATTGGTTGTATGAATGTGTCTGAGTGGGGTTGTATGTACATGGCGTGTAATGATCCACACTAGAATTGAATCCTGTGTGAAAAAACAAACAAACAAACAAATTCAAAATTAAATAACCATCAAATCACAAGAAAAACAAAAAAAAGAATAGCCCCATTAGTATTATTTTGATTCCTTGGAGTTGAATTGGTGCAATGGTGAGATTGCCCTCATTTTACCAGTTGAAAGAATAACAACTATGAACAAGAGCTCTGATTCCACCAGACCAGTACCTTATTTATTCAAAGATAGTACCATAAAAAATGAACTGAGTCCACTGTGTGCTGATTATTAAAAAAAAGACGCAGGAGTTAAGGATCAGGCTTGGTGATGGAATTGAGACTGACTTTACATGAGCCCTTAACTTCCATGATCATAGCTTTTAGTTCCATGTAAGTGTTTGCTTTGAGCCAAGTTTAGTCTTTTCTATTCTGTACAGGCAGGTACAAAAGTCAGAACGGATCAACTAGGTCAGATCAACTTGGAGGAAGTCATATTGACTTGGATTATTAAAAAAGACAACATTTAGATGAAATTGAAACCATTTGAAGGTTAAAATACCTCTCACAATTGGGCCAAATCAAGTGAGCCTTGCTAAGTTTCTGCATGCCAGCAAGTTGCCATTTTGTTTTGTAGTGCCAGTTGTTCTCTGTGCAGGGTCTTCTTGGCAGGCTCTCAAAATTTTTGCACTTCAACTAAGTTTCAGATTTGAATAAGGGACTGATGGGGAAACAATATGATTCTCATTGAATTGTACACAGTGATTTTGTCCTGAGTGTCCTTTCCCATGTTTTTTACATTCCTTAAAAAATCTTGAGATTGCTCATTCTATTTACGATTTGATTGATTTAGTAGACATTATAATTTTTTTATATTTTTATACTGTTATCAATAATTCACATGAATTTTAGAGGGGAAGAAAACCAACCTGAATTCCTGCATTTGAAAGTTAGCTTGTTTTACTATCAAGGAAAACCGCATGTTTATACCCATACTGAATTTGTATTATTTAAGTATGGTGGCCAATTTACATGTACATTATCAACTCCGTTGATAAAGCCAAATTTGTGTACTTCCCCACCGCACTGCACCACAGTTTCTTTACAAACTACTGCATTCATTCAGTTCATGAGATTTTGTTTCAAAATGAACCACACTTTTTCATATGGTTCAGACGCCACTATTCTTCTGGCATTATCTTCTGATTGTTCAGGGATACGGAATGGTATTGCCTCGAGAGCTTATTCAACAAGCATATTAGTAGCATACCTGGGCATTTGTCCATCTGCACACAGAAAGTTTGCTCAGGCATCAGAGAAATTGTGTGACACTTTTGACCAGGGAATATTTGATGACATACCAACAGCCCAACCTATCACAGTAAAAGAATAAAGCAATGGTGGTCAAATTAGTTGTTCTCCCTTTTCTTTAATAGGCTATTGATAAAAGGTTCAAAACTCTGCACAACCAAAACAACACAGTCAAGGTTTAGGGGAATAATAAGTATTTTCATTTGCACTTGTTTTGATCAAAAACACTTCCCTGAACCTCAATGTGAAGGTTTCCGTTTATTGTTTTGTTTTGTTACATTTATGTCTGTTTTTCGTCATCATTAAGTTCTCACATTTCTTTTCGCTCGCACACGTTTTCATTCGATCACGTATCTCGTTCAAGTTAGGTTGAA
>NC_090885.1:24206011-24208511 GCF_036669925.1 Montipora capricornis | reverse complement strand
ACCTTGAATATAGATCGTTTTCACTGTCACGCAATAAAAAAAATAAATCAAAAACTATCCAGTGCAAAACGCTAAGAAATTGTTATCTTATAGAAGATAAAGAAATAAGACACTTGTCCAAGTTTTAGGCCTCTGCGTTTCCCCAAACTTCAGATATTCGTCGAAATGTTTCGCACAAATTTACAGAGCCCAGTATGAAAACGCCATATTGGTGGCCGGCGGCCGGAAAATAGTGTAAACATCTGGAAGTGACTTTGGCTATCTAGGCGACTGATTATCACTACTGAAAAAACAAGCATTTACATAAGCACTTTTCCTAATGCTCTAACTTCTAAAAGGGCTCAAAATCATGAGATAAGTATATATTTTTCAACAAACTTGATCGTAGCTTTGTGTCACGCACCTACATAATCCGGAAATTCAAAATGCTCTGGTTTCCAAACGAAGCACGCTATTGAGCTGTGAAATTGTCAACAGATATAGATATGCCGCCTCTTATGCCTGATGAGGATAAAAACTTTGGTGGATCTTTAGTTTTAGATTTTGGAAGGTGATGACGTCACGTGAAAACGATCTATAGAATATAAAAAGTTACGATCAGCGACAAACATTTTGGGAGATTTTTGCTACGTTCAAGTAAATTGCAAAATCGAAAGTGACATGGCCGGAATTCAGCGGGCGCCGTGATTAAGTTACCGCGGCATGTTTACTCGCCAAACAGTGAAGCATCTTTGTCAAATGATGGCAAGATACCGGGTTTTTGTAAGTTTCTTTTTCTGTCAAGTGTTATAAAGTTTGACAATGAAATGAGCGAAGTCAAAACAAAGATCACAATCGCCCAACTCTTGTTTATGCAAAGTCAAAATTTACTCTCCAAGACGCGTACGACGTTATTTATCACCAGGTAATTCCATCATTTTGGAAATAGCAGCTACTTTATTATTCATCTCAAGTTTTCACTGATTTTGGGCCTCATTTTGTTGAAACTCAAGCACGCTTCCAACAGGCCTGTGAACCCTTTCTGCTTACAGAGCAATCCTAAAAAAACTTCTCCCATATCACATTTGAACCTTAAGCTCGAAAATTCAATACACAACATATAATTCACAAAGGCAGAAAATACCACAGAATCCTTTTCCAGCGAAAATTTGATTGAAACAAACAACATATTTGCTCTTAGAGGCGAAAACCTCTTCCTATTTGATTGCGTGCGTGAAGACAAGAAACTCAATTGTGTCAAATTACCATGTATTTCAGGTAAATACTGCTCACTTTGATTTCGTCTCGACGGGCGATATATTGTTGTCGAAGTCCAGTACTCGTCGCTTTTGAGATTCATGCCTAGTTTATCCAACTGACTTTCCATTATTGAGCTCCATAAGGGTATGTTTTGTTTAAGAATCCACTAAAACGCCATTCGCGTTGCATGACTTTCGACGCCATTGCAGGCTAAGTTAATGATTCTACTGTGTCCACCAGAGAAATCTACGCAGTTCCACTACCCTCTCGATCCTAAGAAAATACGCGCAGAAGGCTCTATACACAAAGACACCACTTACCAGGGGAGTGACAGGCAAGACTTTTACCGACACGGAAAAAAAAAAAAAAAAAAAAAAAAAAAAAAAATAAGAAAAAAAAGAAAACAAACAAACTAAACGCAGACCTCGACTGGGTTTGCCCATAGGCAACCCAGTAATTAATTTTTTTTTTACATGGCACGTCTCACCCCCAAATACAGAATATAGCTAAGCATTGATTTTTTTAAAATCATCTTTTTTGAAAAAGTTATGGGTATTTCAGTATCGTTTATGTCTTTAAAAAGAACATTTTTCAAAATAAAAAGAAAACCATGCTTGGCTGGATGCAACAACGAATACAAATTATCAAACCATCGATTAAATACCCAAATTGCCTAGCACGGAGACAAATTTAGAGTTTTTTTTTTATTGGTCACGTGACCATGGGCGTGGTATGGGGACGTCATATTTAGGGTCATTGGCTTACAAAAGTTGGAAACTGACCAAAATAATGCCAAATTCTCTCAAATTACTTAACCAATAAATCCTTAGCAACGCTCCCCAAAAAATACGTCAATGGGCCTTTAAGCTTTTAATTTTAGAGTCCGCATGTTAATTGAAAGGCGCAGTAATTTGCATTCATGTCTCACAGGCAACAACGATTGTATGACGTTTATTGCAGCTGCTGTATCAGCGAAGCAGAATTACGATCGAGAGATCGATCGAGAGAAATAGACAGACAAATTGCTGAAGATGAGAGGCGATACCGTAACCACCATCCGATAAACATCTTGCTTTTAGGGGCACCAGGAAGCGGAGAAAGCACGTTACTGAAGCAAGCAAACAGCTTGTTTGGTAAAGATTTCAACAACGATGAATTAAGTGAATTTCGTCCCATAGTTTATGGGCAACTCCTCAAGGGAATGAAGGTCCTGGCTTATGCGCGAAGGAAGTTGAAACTAGAATGGCAAGATCCTTCGAAC
>NC_090885.1:24188511-24196011 GCF_036669925.1 Montipora capricornis | reverse complement strand
CGAACATAAAGGACTACTTCCCAGCGTTTCAGGGAGATCCTCGAAAACTAGAAGACGTGCAAAGTTTTATTTTTAAGATGTTTGCTGGTAGGCGACGAGAGAATTCTCTCGCTCTCTTGCAAAGCCATCACTTCATGACAACCAGTGACCCTAAAAATATCACATCACTTTTTCAAATAATTATGGATAGTTACGTGTGTAAGTGTAGCCTTAAGAGATATGAATTGCTGTAGTTTTCATAAAGTGAGCCCGATCTCCCGACCAGTTTTTTTAAATGTGCAAATATAGAGTGTGTTAAATACAAGAATGAAAGAATAAATGAATAAACTAATAAAAACTTTATAACACTGTGACTGAATGTCAGTGCATAATAATAGAAATAGGAAGTCTACTCAGTTCTTGGTTTCGGTAGATACAATTTTTGAGTAGTTTTATGAAGATCAAAGGACGAAGTTTTCGGAGTGAACATGTTAAAAAGATGAACTGAGCGAGCTTTTTGACGCATTTGTACATTAAATTTGCCTTTTGCTTCACCCTTCTAACTGGTAACTGTAAGTTATCCCAGTTGAGAAGATAGCTAGAGTTCGTATCATAACTTTATTTAGTAATTTCTCTGGCAGCATGATTTTGTAGTTTTTGAAGTTTCTCACTTAGCAGTTGAGACAAACATCCCAAACAACATTGCAAAAGGCTCATCGATACTGGAAGTGACCTTTTTGGAAATGGCGTCTCCGTGCTCTTTCCGGGATAGGTTTTCATCTACATGTATGTTCCATCCGACAGCTTTGCTATGATTTGTTTGATTTATTTTGATTTGATTTATTTTGTTGTCTTGTCATTGAAAGACTGCAATTTTTGACCATATGATTACATTTTATAATAAAATGACCATGCTGTACAATATTTTCTTACAATAATTTGGTAAGTTAATTTTTAGTTTTCTATTGGCTGAAATCATTGTTACGAATCTAAAAAAAGGTAAATACAACTCTAAAGCCAAAGAAAAATAGTATTTCTGTGACTTCAGTGGTAATTTGTTTACATATAGTTATTTTTGTTCTTGATGAAATACAAAAGGGGGGACTTGTTTGTTGTACTCTGATGAAAGAAATATTGAATGTGTACTCTGGTAAAGAAGCTGACTGTATAACAGTTTTTCTCCAAGCAATAAATATTTGATAATTGTTAATAAAGCCTCATAATGGTTGCAGAAGGAAAACAACTTGTACAAAAACTTTTGTACATGCAGAACTCAGTATTTATGCTAACAGTTTATTCCTTGGCCTATTTTTACCACTGGAAAAGTCCACAAAGTTTACCTCACCTGCTTGACAATGTAAACAAGACTTGAGGTCATTTTTAGCACTTCCATGTCGTAATTCGTGTGCCTGATAACATTTGAGCATCCTCTTCCTCTATGTTTTGCTATTAAATAATGGAAAATGATTACTTTTGAACTCTTCAAAAGAACTGCGATATCTTCAGTTTTATTTGTTACTGGTCCAAAAAAGAACTTACCTGTTTTGACCTGGTCACTGTTTTCTTGGGGGGCTCAATGTCCTCTTCCTCGGTATCAATTTGTCTTTCCTGGGATTTTTCCTCACTTGCCCTTACAAGGTTTTTCAACACGCTCAAGCGTCTTTTCGACGCAAAACGACCTTTATGGCGACCAGAATTGGCACAGACAGAGTTTTCGTCATCTTCTCCAGCATAGGCCACCGATGGATTAAGTAAACTAAAGCCACATACAAAGCCGGCCAAGGAAAGATAAAGAAGTAAACGTTTGCATGGTTTGGTCTCAGGAATTTCGTAGTCCACTCCAGGGACTTCACGATCGATCGCAGCGCGTACACAAAAGCTATAAAATTTTCTTCTCTGCACCACATATGCTGATAAGCAAGCATCTTTTTCTTTAGCTAAGAGTACAAATAGAAACTTTTGGCGCCTAAAAATTTCGTAAAAACGCGATTTACCCTGAAAACTAGACATGAATAGAGTCCGGCAAAAAAAAAATTACGCGCCACCATGTCTGTTTACCTCCTCCATGGCTTTTAAAAATCCCGCGAGTGACGCGCGTGATTCGCTCGGCTAGAACCCAGTCCTAAAACTATTGTGAGCCTCCTTAAAGAAGCTCTGGGGTCGAGGATGGTATATACCGTTACCATGAGATGCGCACGCACCGTCTTGACGGAAGATATCAAGATCAGGGAAAAGATCGGAAAAGGTAAGTAATAATCTTGTCCTTTCTTATCCAGGTATATCCATTTACGTGTTTAGATGAGGCTATGGAAACACGAAAAACGTCTTCTATTGCTTAAGCTGCGAATCCCACGAAAATTACCTTTAAGACTGAACAGAATTGTGGGCTTTGTTGAACCTATCGAGAGGTTAAAAATTCGTGTCCAAGTACACTAAAGAAAATCCTAATAATAATAATAATAATAATAATAATAATAATAATAATAATAATAATAATAATAATAGTAATAATAATAATAATAATAATAATATTAATAATAATAATAATCCTTGTGCAATACAATACTCAACATCCTCACCTGCCGACACTACGCATCAATACTAGTTACTTTCTATAGTCTAAAATGATTAATCGTCACCACACTGCACTCACACAGCACTAGCCGTTATTAATCGTAACTTAACGTTCATTCAATTCGCGTTACTCACGTTAGCCATTACTAAACGTCGATGTACGTTACTACACATCACCGCCCGTTATTCTACGTGACTAATCGTCACTACTCGTCACTAGACGTTACCATACATCACTAGCCATTACCGGCAGGTACAAAACACAGGTCACAGGTCATTGTTTTACCAATACAGAAAGTATCCTAAACATTGATAAAAGCTAACCTTAGGCCTAAAAATTTTGTTTAGGCCTATAATTAGGCCTAAGGTTAGCTTTTATGAATGTTTAGGATACTTTCTGTATTGGTAAAACAATGACCTGTGACCTGTGACCTGTAACCTTTGTTTTGTACCTGCCGAGCCATTACTACTTGTCACAAGACGTTACAACACAGCGGTAATCGTTATTAATCGTCACTAGACGTAACTACACATCACTTTCCATTATTCCACGTTAATAGCCGTCACTACTCGTCACTAGACGTTTAATACTACAAAGTGTGCGCACACACCCTACTAAAGGTAACATACATAGATGCATGCATAGTATACATAAACTTTATTTCATCTCGAATTTCCGAATAACTACAGGAGCTAATATCTTCGAGACATTACATTTACAGCTAAAATACATACCATATCCAGATACCTACTAAATACATAATATTTAAAGATATATTCATTAAAAAGAAAAGCCGCTGTACAAAATGCGGCCCTGGATTCTCTTTTAAAACCAGTAAACTCATAGGTGCGGATAAAATCAGGTAGCTCATTCCGCAACTTAGCTGATACGTAAGAAAAAAGAACTAAGACCATAGCTGGTTGTTCCAAATTTATTGAGGAACAGAATGTAATTTCCGCGAAGATCATGCCTAAGAAGAGGACGAGAGAGAAAACGTATTTTTCCTGTAAGCTGGAAACCTCCTTTTTTTTTATTAACAAAAATACATACTTGAGGAAATTTTGAAATGTGCATATTGGTAAGAGGACAGGTAATTTGCAAATACAAACCTCAGTATTCTCTCGTTTACATTATACTGTTGAGTGTTAAGTATTTATGAGTCAATGAATCATGAGTCAATGAATTTTAATGAGTCAACGAGTTAGCGCAGTTAATTAAACCATAAAATAAAAGCTAAAATTTCACAGAGTGCTTAGGCCTAATCACTGAAACGAGGGCTTGTGCTTAATCAACAAATTATTGCTATATTGACTGTGAGTCTCATTGACTCATGACTCATTGACTCATTGACTCATTTGACTCATAAAACATGCGTTCTCTATATTGTTTCTTTGACAATAAATTACGAAACGCCAGGTTTTTCCTACGAAGATAACAGCGAAACACAGCGCTACTTTGTCGCCAATTTTCTATGATAAAAACTTGTTGAGAAATCAAAAGTCTACGTTAACAGCACACACCAGGGCTACTCCTTAGTATCTGGTTAGAAATCTTCTCACAACTTTTTCCTCCAGCCGCGCGCACTTTAACCATTCACGGATGAGGGCCAGTCTCGTGCTTCCCAAGTTGTGCCTCGCTCATGTCCAAAAAGAATTCTGGGTAATTCTGCCATTCCATGACAACGGAAGACCCCCGATTTTCATTTCGTTGATTTTTTCATAAGCGTCAGGCCAGCCAGTCCTACCAGTAAGTCGAGTTTTAAGCTTTCAAAACTTGCCCAAATTGGTAGGTGCTGGAATTTGTCCACAGAAAGGCCAGGGAGACAACTTTACTCGTGAAGCGCCATGTCTAAAACAGAGCATTTTAGGCGTGTTAGTCTGCATGAAACCAACTTTCACCTCTGTCCGCAAGAAGACCAGACGCGCACGGTTCTTACGGTTCGTTTATGTCTGTACAATCAACTGAGATGTAAATTCCCGGTAAAAGCCAGCATGTTAATATTTTTTGGTAGGCTACAATCTAACAACAGCAAATAGATATATGGTACGGCTCACCGGGAATTATTCTTATTTATTTCGTAAACATCCCACATTATCATTTGCGAGATTACCAAAAAGAAAATATAAAGACGTTATTTGAGCCAGATTTCAGCAATAACTTGAACAAAACATATCGAAATGCCAATATGTTGCCACTTCTTCGAGTTTCTGTTAAAGGAATGAAACCACGTGTGTAAAATCGCATTTATTGCGCTTCCACCTTTTTCAGACAATCGTGGTCAAAAGTTGTTGGGAAGGTTGCTCGCATCAGCTCACTTCACACCTAATTCGATTTTTCTAACTATTGGCTGAACTATTTGGGAAATACCATGCTCTTGTGGCCCCCCTCCCCGATATTCAATGTTGGAGTTCTTCAGGCAAAAAACGTCACCATTTTTTTCCCTGGAAAATCCAACATTGATAAGGAAGAGGGGGGTTATCTGTAAAATGAAGCTACTTTCCCCAACACTTTTGTCCATGATTGTAGGTATCGGAGAGCCAGAACACTTACGCATGCGCTGACGGAATATTTGAACAAGAGAGAAAAACGCAGTACCTCCAGACATGGGGTTGGAGCGTCGTACCAAACGAGTCATCCCGGGATTTCGGCCCGTGCGATCGCTTTTGGATGCAGTTGGCCCTTCGCTGCTTTCTGCTACCGACCTCGCCTCCCTGTATACGTGCGTCATTGGGGGTGAGATATGTCGGGCCCTAAACCATATGAGACAAATCCCACGCCTAATCACAGCTCCAGACCGCCCTTGTCAATTTAGCGTAAGAATTCGATCACTTAAATATTCATATGGTAAGCTCTGAAGTCGCAGATTATACATTACCAGCCGTTATTACACGTTACTACCAGTTATTGCTCGTCACTAGACGTTACTACACATTACCGGCCGTTTTTACACGTTACTACCAGTTACTACTCGCCACTAGACGGTATTACACATCACCAGTCGTTATTACACTTTACAACTCGTCACTAGACGTTAGTACATATTAGAGTTTTAAATACGAGTTTACCGCGAACCATTGGAGGTCACGTGACCAGTCCTCCCGTCACGTTTGAGGCTACGTAGCAATAGGGAAAACAGAGTCTACAAGACAAGCTCTAACTTGCGAAATTCCACAAGGTAGTTCACTAGGGCCTTTGCTTTTCTTACTTTATATTAATGATCCACAGATTTTTCAACGTGGAGAGGTAGGTTTTCACGTATGTCATTTACCTGAAAGATGTTAGCGTATAATTCTTGTTTAATCCCACGTAATGATACAAAGATCTTGTGGAGCAAGTCTCTATCCATTAACAGAGGCATAAATTCGGGCGAAATTCTAAATCTGATAAATCCTATTGGATCTTGAAAACAAGTGCCATTCATGGCTGCTGATTCAAAATGGGGGCCGTAAATTTGCAAGAAGAACCAATGTAAGAGTTTACAGTTCTTCGCTGCTAGATAACCCAGTGTTACCGTAAATTACTTTTATTTTAACTGATTGATATTTCTTCTATTTCTAACTGGAAAAATAAACCTAGAATGGCTCCATTTCATTGGGAGGGACTCGACACGAGTTGGCTCTTGCCAACGAAGTAGGCTCAACACAACCTCGAGAAAACTGATGAGTGGGAAGCAATAGCTATAGGAGACTCGCGAAAAAGCATTTTCTACGGATTCATATACAGAGGCTGCCGTGAAAAAATGGATCGGATTTTAACCAAATAGAAAGAAGAAGACATAAAAAGTTTAAGGAGGTAAGTTTGCTGTTGTCTCTACACTCACAACTGAGTAAAATCTTCAACCCTGTGTTTTAATAGTCACAATTACAAATGTGCAACAAGTCCATATGTTTGTTTTTCTTATTGCCTTCCTTTTCAATAATGTTGCTCTTTCAGGATGCCTAAATGGTAAAATCGGTACAATCTATAACGAAAATAAATTTTTGATCCAAAACATGATTTACGGCCTTCAGATTAGTTGAAGCTTATGATTTGATAGTGCAACGGAGTATAAAACCAAATTGAAATTTTATACAATACAATACATACTTAATTGACCACTCCCCATAGGGGCTTTTCAGGGCCAATGAAACAACCAACGAAACAACAACAACTGTTAAGAATCCCAACTGGCCGGAGGCAAACCAGTTGGCTATTTACAAGTGCAGCTGGGAAGTTGAACCAGGGACTACCATGAACAAATTCAACGAGTGGTCAGAGCGGGTCTTGAACCCGGGATCTCCGGATCTCAAGGCAAGCGCCCTAACCACTGGGCCACACTGCCTCCTTTGACTCTGGCTTACATTTTTCACACTATCATTTAACTTGATTAGCTCCAGCCTCCTCGTTTAGTTTATATACAACACCGGCTTGGCATTTATGTCAAGATTTTTAATTCTGTCCTTTATATTGGATTTGTGATACCTGGTTTGTAATGGCTTTAAATTTAGGAAGGTCATCGAAGGCTGATTCATACTTGGATACAAGCACAGATGCAAGTGCAGGCATGTCAAACAGTGCTAGCAGAACAAGCTGGCAACTGCCGAAGTTCAATTAAGGTCCCACCACCGTGGGACAGTGGGACAGTGGGACAGTGGGACAGTGGGACAGTGGAAAGCGTTGAAGGCGCACTCTGATTGGCTACTCATACTCCAAATATCTTCCGAGCAACTCCCGAGTTTCGCATTCCTTCGGAAATATTGTAATCATTGTAGGAAAACATGAGTCTGTTTGTGCTATATTATGCTAGTAAGGTGTAATAACGGGTAGTGATGTGTACTAACGTCCAGTGACGAGTAGTAACTGCTAGTAACGTGTAATAACGGCTGGTGATGTGTAATACCGTATCCAACGGCGAAATTATTAGAACAACCTTTAGTGCTCTTGATGACCTTGAAGTTTGTTCTTTG
>NC_090885.1:24181011-24183511 GCF_036669925.1 Montipora capricornis | reverse complement strand
GATACTAACCCCGCCGGACAGAGTTTAACTTCAATGAACAAGTACAAAGCTGTCAGATACTCAGAGGGCACGCTTAAACTTGTGGTGAAAAGAAGTTGTGAGGGAACTTGAAAATTATGAACATGTCAGCCCAGAAGCCAATGTTTCTCGCTTCTCTTTTATTTGTTATTCTTCAGAGACTGGAATGCTGTAGTTCAATACCACACAATTCAGTGCCTTCTGATTTTCTGTAACACGTACCACAGGCAAACCCAGTTTATGCTTCACGGAAGCATCTCGTTCTAGACAACAAACGCGACGCGAGAAACCAATTCAACAAAAGCAAAAGGCGGGAATCGTGACGGCATTGCGTTAACGATACGACACTCACAAAGGTGACAGACGGAAAATACGCCACTCGTTACTTTATTATTCATCAGCGTCACAAATTCTTGCCGGGGCTCATTTTGTTGAAACTCAAGCACGCTTCCAACCATAGTTGATAGAGGGAAATGGTTATGAAACCCGGCAAATTTCTTTCTTGTAGGTTTCTGTTCTCTTTCTTGGCCTTGACCATGCACAAAACACAATAGTTGTTTACTCCGTACTGAGGATCTAGCCAATAGAAACGTGTTAGTTACGTAATTCATGCATAGTGTATGAGCGCAAAACAAAAGATTGTGCACGGTCGTGGACTGTCCAACCTAAATCTTGGCATCTTTGTTTGCTCCTTTGATGTTTGCCGAGCTTCCAAACCATTCCCCTCTATTAACTATGTTCCAACAGACCTGTTTATTTTCGTGACTTATGCGCTGCTTACAGTGCACTACCACAAAAATCCTCCAACACACGTATGCAAATTTGTTACGCTCGAAAATTACACAAAATGACAAAATTTCACACAACGTGGAAATCTCACAAAAATCTTTTCCAGCGAAACATCTATTGAAAAAAACAGCATATTTGCTATTAGAGGCAAAAAAACCCTTCCTACTTCAATTGCGCGCGTGCACACGAGACAGACAATCGGTGTCACAAAGCATATGCAATTAAATAAATTTCTGACAGTTCACATCAATTCTTTTCGAAAGAACCTTGACCGTAAGTAATAAAGCACAAAAGAGAAAACAATCTTTCATTCAAATAATTTTTCACTGTCATATTTCCATTTTTTTTTTTTACCTTTGTGGAGTTGAGTACAAAATAAATGTTACTTGCCAGACAACTTAGATGCGACTTCAGTAAACACTGTGATGCATTCAAGGCGTTCGATTCCTTCAATGTTTGTTAAATCCATAAAAGAATTGCCATTTGATGTCAGTGTTGTATATAATACCAAGTAAGTAAAATATTAGAAACAAAGCTCACTTGATATACAACGGCGAAAAATGAAATTGTTGTCGAAGACTCGTCGCTTTAAAGATTCCAGATATTTATTTTTCAGCGCCTGTCTTGCTCATCCAATTGACATTCCATTCTTGACCTCCACTTAACAATTAGACCCGTAGCCCTAATAAAGGGCTACGGGTCAATAGCCCATGAGGCGAAGCCGAATGGGCTATTGACCCGTGGCAAAAATGCTGTGACACAGCCTCTGTAAGGGAGTTATCTTCACTCCTAATAATGGGCTGCTGCTGCTTTCAAGTAATAGGCCTTTTGCAACTAACGATCACATGGTACAAAATCCGCCACGCTGGAGGGCAAGCTCATTATTATTCTCCCACCGGGACAATAAAACAAAGGCAAGTTAAGCTTGACTGGTTCAGGTCTCTTTGTTTTAATGTCCTAGTGGGGGAATAATAATGAGCTTGCCCTCCAGCATGGCGGATTTTGTACCATGTGACCGTTTGTTGCAAAAGGCCTATTGTCAAGATAAGTGCGAGGATTACTTCTCTCCTTCGTCTGAAGATTTTTCTGCTTGTAACTTTACAAAATGAGGGTTGGTCCACAGGGATGGTCCATGTTTTGTATACGTCCGGTACGTGTAATAATATTTCTTTGACCAGCACTCCCCCCACCCCCCCCCCCCTTCTTTAGCTCTTGGTCTGGATCCGCCACTGCTGTAGTAGAACTTAGTACGTGAGCACGTGTAGGAGGTGTACTAACTGTAGTAGCTACGTGTAGACGTTGTAGTAGGTGTAGTACACGTCGTACGTGTGGTAGGTTCAGTTTACTACAGGTTACTACACGTACTACAGCTAGTACACTTCCTACACGAACTACAGCCACTAGCAATTATAAATTATTGCATTTCTCGTGCTCTGATTGGTTTACTCAATCTCGGTTATTAGCTCATATACCTTAGTTTGACCTTAAATGGCAAATGATTGCGCTAAGCGTTGCTAAGCTTAAAGTTCTTTTTCGCTGGAGAGCGAAATTTCTCTTTGAATAAAGCGAAAAAAAAAAAAGCGTTTTTGTGGAAAGTTTGGATCAATTCCGACGTTTAGAAGTATGCAAAAAGGTAAGAAATGTTTTTTGTGATGAGCCTGCGTCTGTCAGGTCTTACACAACATCGCATCAG
>NC_090885.1:24168511-24176011 GCF_036669925.1 Montipora capricornis | reverse complement strand
TTATTGACTTTCAAGGAGCAAGGATGGCACAGTCGTTTAGTGCGCGGCCTTGGTGCAAGAGGTCTTGAGTTCCATTCCCGGATCTCGCATCCTTGTTTCGACTTCTTTCCTTTCCGTGTAGCTAAGTAGCTTTAAATACCCGTAAAACGGAGCACTGATGGAGAGGGGGGAGTAAAATGAGCGCACCGTCGACCTCAGGTTTGTCAGTTGAATTACTGTTACGAGTTATCGACGTTAAATATGGTTGCTTTACTTTACTTTTCTTTCCCTTTCCCTTACTGTTGATCTGCAACCATCGAAAGTACGACCTAAGTGACATAAAACATTTTACTCATTCGCTGCTATTTTTCGCTCCACTCTCAATCCCGATCACACCTTTCAGTTTGGCTGTGCACAAGGGGTGTGTTTCTTTGGGATGATCCGAAAAAGAAACATTGACCCAAGATCACTTGGATCAATGAGGTTAAACGAAGTTTAACCAAGTAAACAACTAGGAGCGACTGCAGCGTATTGGTCAGTGGTTTTACTATACTTGCACATGCGTGGAATACCTCGTGCTTTGGGCTGTATCGCTTACTTATCAGTGTGGCGGGAAGCAGGAGCATTGTGTGTGGAGCGTTTAGCGGTTTTTGTTCCTATATATACAGTCGTCATTCCATAGATGTGTTCAAAACTGCTTTCCTGTTAGTTAGGATTCTTTTTGGGTCCAGTTACGGGTTTGTTTTGGGGGAAACGCAACTTCGGGCGAGCTTGCGATCGAGTTGGGATAGCCGCCATGTTGGATTCTTGTAGCTTTATTTTTGGCAACATCAGTTCACGCAGCTTCAGTAGGCGTTTTCTACCATCGAGATCTTATGCAGGGCCCCGCTTCTTATTGCATAAAGCCATTCACGACCACGCGGAATTTGCTTGGGCGCTACGGTCGTACATCACGGCGTGACCTTCGGCCATCTCCGCCGGATCCCCGTACAAGAATCACCTGGCGGGAAGCTTGTCTTCGACCAATCTTGGACAGCGTATCCTTTGCACAGTTTCATATGGGACAGGGCATTTCATGCAGTTGAACTTAAGAGCTAGCTAGCTCAGTTGTTAGGTGGCATAGCGTCACTTTTAGCGTCTCGCTCGTATTCTGTCAGGCTTTTAGCGTTATGGCTGCGTCATAGGCTCTCTGATCATGATGCTTGGTTGTAGTTTGTTTTCTAGTTTTGCTTTGGGCCATGAACTCGACTATAAGCATCTGTTATTTAGCTGGGCCACACGTACAATGTACACTTGTCTGGTAATATTATTGATACTACTATTACTATCATCTAGAGGCTTAGGCCGTGATATGAAGTGACGTGCATTGGAGTTTGTTTTATTTTATGTATCGGCGTGGCGTTAGCGTTTATTTTCTCTTTTCATTTGCTAGCATGTTGCGTGGACTTGTTTTGTACAGTTTTATGTAATTATGTAGTTTAATATATTACTTAGTTTACGAGAAGCAAGCGTCATACTTCTGTGCATTGTTGTTTAGCGTTGTTTAACGCACCGCAAGCATCTGTTATTTAGCTGGGCCACACGTACAACGTACACTTGTCTGGTAATATTATTGATACTACTATTACTATCATCAAGAGGCTTAGGCCGTTGTATCTTAAGTGACGTGCATTGGAGTTTGTTTTATTTTATGTATCGGCGAGGCGTTAGCGTTTTATTTTCTCTTTTCATTTGCTAGCATGTTGCGTGGACTTGTTTTGTACTTTTTTATGTAATTATGTAGTTTAATATAATTACTTAGTTTACGAGGAGCAAACATCATACTTCTGTGCATTGTTGTTTAGTGTTGCGTTCCACCTTAGAGTTGCATTGCGTTGTATTCTCAGCGTTGTTTAGCGTTGAGTTGCGTCCTAGCATTGCATTGCGGTGTATTCTCAGCGTTGTTTAGCGTTGCATTGCGTGGCGTTATATTCTTACGTTGTTTAGCGGTGGCCTTGCGTCTTAGCGTTGCATTGCGTTGTACTCTCAGCGTTGTTTACGTTGCATTGCATGGCGTTGTAGTCTCAGCGTTGTTTTGCGTTGCGTTGCATTGCAGTGTATTCTCAGCGTTGATTTTTAGCGTTGTATTGCGTGGCGTTATATATATTTACTTTGTATTGCGTGGCATTATATTCTCTTTTTTTTTGTATTGCGTGGCGTTATATTCTTTTTTTTTTGTATTGCGTGGCATTATATTCTCTTTTTTTTTGTATTGCGTGGCGTTATATTCTTTTTCTTTTTGTATAGCGTGGCGTTATATCCCTTTTTTTTTGTATTGCGTGGCGTTACATTCTTGCGTTGTTTAGGGTTGCGTTGCCTTGTTTTCTTTTGCGGTTAGCACATTGCAGTGGTCTAGGCTGTTAGCAGGGTCATGAGCAGTTCTTTGGTTGTTGGGTGCCGTCGGATGTGGGCGATTCGGGGCTCTTGCTTAGGGGCCATGAGCCCCTCTCTCCGAGCCTTCTAGGCTCGGAGGTCCTCCGGCTTGGCGTGGGGGCTCATGGCTGGGTTGTCAGGTTTGCCAGCCATCGGTGCAGTCTCCATCTTGGAGCTGGCTGCCAATAGTGGAAGCGCCAGGATGTTTCGGGCACCCAACCTCCAAAGAGCGACGATGTTGTTTATGGTGTCTCAAAGGAACCGAAGAATTCTTTCCCAGAGTGGATTCCTCGATTTCTTTGTTGCACTGTGACCTTGGATCAATATCCTTTTTTGGATCATCCCAAAGAAACACACCTTAAACGACAGAACTTGCACAAGGTTCGATCATGATTTATTTTGTTAACAGCTGTGCTATGATGCTGGCTCTTGTTATTAGAAGCATTTGACAGCTGCAATATGACGTCTCAAACTGGTGGAGTCTTGACGTTGAAAAACAGTTGGAGTAGTCGTGTATTCCAGTGTACTCTCAGCATTACGGATCACTTATTGATTAACCATTGCTTATCAATAACCAACATTTTTCAGCATAGCTTAGTGTTTACCTGCGCAAGCGCAGTGGACACATGACAGCGAGGAGGTTCCACGTCGAGTCGACATCACAAACTACTTTGGATTGCTGTTTGCAAATGACTATTTCAATGCAAGGTAGTCTGTGTTGTCAACCTGGTATGGAACCCATTCTCCTATCTTGCATGGTCATGGAGCAAATTGTGGCTGTTTTCCAGTCTTTGTAATGCAGAGATAAACACTGGCTTGGTACACGTGAAGAGATTATTAACCCTTAAACCCCTGAGCTGGCTCCCACTGATGAGTAAAATCGTCTTGTGTTAAACAAAATGAAGTCTATGGAAAAGGGTAAATGCAATGAAAGAGACAAGGTGACAGACACTTTCATTTGATAAGGTGCCTCAAAGAAAAGAAGAAAAGTGAAATAGAAACAATCTGGGAGGTCACTTGCAATGGATAGTTCTGTAACACCAGAATTTACAGTAAACTCCAGGAGTGGCTGTGCAGATGCACTGTAAAAGGAGGAAAAGAGGGTTCCTCTGAAAAGTGCCAGGTGCCTGAGAAAGGTGTTAGTGAGGAAGTTCCTGTGGTACAACATTCACTAGAGTGCCCTTGTCCTTCCATTTTCTAAGCTCTGATTTTGCAGACTACATGTGAGATCAAAAAAGGTTTCAATATCTGATCAGTTATGAACAACAATATTAATCATTATTTTAAACACGCTTATATCACAGAAAAGGTTCACGATCCACAACTTGTGATATTTAATTCATTCCCCTCCACCTTCCCCAATTGAGTGTAAAAATGATACTTTTGCCTACCTTTATGCCCTTTATGGCCTCCCTTACCGTCCTTACGGTAAGCAAGGTTTCCTTCACTGGGAGGATCTGGAGTTGAAAAGGTATACAGTAAGTGAGTAAGGATAAAAGCCAAAGAAAGAGTCCAGAAACTAACGGCAACTACAATATGTACCAGCAAATAACACCTGTTCATATTGTAGTTGCAGTTATTTTAAGTGACAAATCTCATTTTAGCGCAAATTGTGTTTGGAAATCAGCTCATACCAATGCGGCTATATGTAGAAGGTTTCGCAAGATAAAAGAATTATGGCAAAATAGGTGAAATACACAAAAGTCAGTATTAATCAAGGTTCCACCATACACTATCTTCAAAGCACCTAAATCGATATTTCCACTGTAGGCTTCAAAGTGGCTAATACCATATTAATTGTTTAGATTTTCTGTCCGCTGTCATAATATTTCCCTCCCTCAGTTTTTGCTCAAGACATACAATAATGCCTTGCATTGGTTAACATCGGTCTTACCAGTACAGCTGTACATGGCAAGTTGTTATTAACAAAGTAACCAAGAGGTTCAGGGAAGTTACGTATTGATGGTTCTGCATGCAGTCCATTTGTTGCTAATGGGTAAAAAGTGAGCTGATGTTAAAAAAAAAAAAAATTCATTGACTTTTTGCTGTAAACGTTCCTTCGATCTTAAATATTGCCTCAGTATGTAGACTTTATGCAAACTATGCATTGTTGACCTATATAGGCAAGCAGGCTTTTTTAAGAACACAAGAGAAATACCTAGAGGAGCATGACCCGCAGACAAGCACTTCTCTTGACTAAACTGAGGAAAATCTTCAGACATAATGGCAGACCAACGGAATTTTTTTGTTTGGCCTGCATGCATGTTGCATTATAATGCACTGTGTCAATGGTGATACAATCAACTTACTTCGACCAATCATAATGAGCCGTTAACTCTGGCCATTTTATAAACATTTATAATAAGTGAAACACAACACAAACCTGAAGTCATAATCCCCCAGGCTGGCTTAGGACCTTAAAATTACAAGGAAATTAGTCAACAAAAGTAACCTGGACATGGATGCTGTAAGGGCTGGTTTACATGTTCATGAATGATGCAAGCTTGAAGCAGAAACAGGGGCCACAGAGAGGGAGGAGCTGGGGGCTATAGCCTCCCCCCACTTTTTCTTATGGTGTTGTTTTCGGCTCAATCGAAGACTTGATAATTTACACTTCTCGTACACATACCAAGACTTAACTCCCTTACTTTCAAATATACTCCGCGGCCCCTGAGAAACATTATACTTGTCCATAGCCTGCATGGCTGATGGACTGACCAGTAGAGTCTATATCTAGGTTTTTGACATAGGTTTCAAGTGACATGTCTGGTTGTGTGCAGGCTGACTTGTCCATGGACTCAATAAATCCCTTCAGCATTAAATTCAGTCCAGCTGTGTATATAGTGACACAACCCAGCTAAGCAGACAAGGGTGAATGAGTGAGTGAAGCTATTAGTCTCTCCCCTCGGGGCTTTTCAGGACTAATTTACAATGTTTAGCCAGACTGCTTATTACACAGTTTACAATTTTATTTTAGGAAGTGAAAGATGCCCCCGTCCAGAAAAGGTCAGACCACAACACCAGGGACTATGTCCCCTACTCTTATCGAATAGTGAGTGGGTTCTTTAACGTCCGATACTATTTAATTTCCAACAAGGGTTATGAGACGGGACCTCCGGTTTACAGTCGTTATCCGAGAAGACTTGAAAATCTAACCATTTGCAGATGTAATTTCAAAGGCAGCACATTCTCCTCAGTTCTTTTAAGACCCTGAGTGTTGGTCCGGCCGGAGTTGAACTCACGACCTCCCGCATGACAGCCCGATGCTCAACCAACTGAGCCACCGGGTAGCAGGTAGCAAGGTAGTGTTGGGAATCGGCCAAGATTTCATAATTGATTTAATCAGAATAATCCAACGAATCGATCTTTGATTATAATTGGAAAAAATAATCACAATAAAAGCTGTTTAACATTAACATTGGTTTACATAATGAGGAGCTGATGATCAATTAAGGTCTTAAACAGCCAGTAGCATGGACAAAGACTAATTTTAATAGGTTCTGGAATAATGTGTAAGAGCACAAGTAAGGAAATTTTCTGCCAATTATGTGAACAACATACTGTACAAAGCAGTGCCAGGGCTGTGAGCCATGTTTTGAAATAAAACAAAAAAGAATGAAACAAACCCGAAAAGGGGTTCAGTGGATTTTAGCTGCTATTAATCAATTCCAAAAAAGATAACATAGGTTTTAATATATTTTATTTGTCACCAATATATTTTTTAAATTTTCAGTGATAATCGTTTGTGCATGATCCATAATTGATTGTCACATCCCTTAAAATTTTCGATCAATGATACATTATAATTATTGATGATCAGGACACCATGTCTAGTAAAAGGGGTCACAGTTTTTAGTGGACTTACAGTAGATGCATTTAACCTGTCAGCCTTAAGGAGGCTCACCATTCAGAAGCGAGATTGTCTGGTGTACAGAGCTCTTATTAAGGGCTTGGAGCCTGAGAGTTTCCCTGCCTCCTGTTTCTCCCTACCTACTTTCCTAGCTTCCCCGCCTAATTGAAATGTTATTGTCAGCCCTGGTGTAAGACAGTTAAGTCTAAAAGTGTCACTCTTTAGCAGGGTAAGGGTACAATACACAGGATCAGTAGAGTGACTAGAGCAGGCAGCTCAAATACCAAAGGTGCTCTTATGGCAGTCTTCAGTGGTGCATGCTTCAGCCACAATCCACCTTAACAGCAACTTTAAGTTGAATCACTTAACAGACCAGAGCAGGCCGCTGAAGTACAGGAGGTGCTCTTAGCATTCTCCAGAGATGAGTGCTTTCGTCAAGCATTCCAGCTCTGTTAAGCTGGATCATTAGAATGACTAGGGCAGGCCACTCAACTACGAAAGGTGCTCTTGGAAATCCATGCTCAACATTCACAGATGCATTAGCTTGTTGCTCGGCCTTTTGCTTGCTTTTTGTACACAATCATGACAAATATACCAGTAGTTTTTTTATTCCTTTAAGTACAAACCAAGCATAACAGCCAGCAACAAGTTAATGCACCTGCTGCTAACCTTGAGTGTTGGTTTTTTAGTTGACAGTGGACAAAATACATGCCATTTGAACTCAGCCCTTAATAGGCTTACATTTTCCTACTATGTCACATTTTAAGATAAAAAGGGACCTACTTGATTGCTTGTCAGATTGTGGCTGGGTGGGGTATGAACATGGCTGGTCATCCTCAAGGCTGGTGTTGAATCCTGCATGAAAAAACAAACAACGTTAATTCAAAATTAGATACACTGAACATGTACACTTTGTACATGGCAAGGAAAACCCCAAGAAGCACAGCCCCATTTGCATTATTTTGATTCCTTATAGTTGAATTGGCACAATGGTGAGAGTGCCCCCATTCCACTAGTGGAAAGAAAAACTAATACGAACAAAAGATCTGATTCTACCAGGCCAGTGCCTCATTTATTCAACAATATTAAAAAACAAACTGAGACCACTGTGTGCTGATAACTGAAAAAGCACAGAGGTTAAAGGCCAGGCTTGGTGATAAAATTAATAGTGACATTGTAAGAGCCCTTAACCCATTGACTTCCAGGGGTTCCCCATTGACGAGTACAATAATCTGGCGTTAGACAGAGTAAAATACAGT
>NC_090885.1:24156011-24163511 GCF_036669925.1 Montipora capricornis | reverse complement strand
ATAAAAGTTTTGTAATTTATGATCGTCCAGTTCTGTTTACTACAGACAGTCAAGAACTGATGTCAATCTTACATTTGTGGTCACTGTATTCCCAGATCGATGAAGCGTATTCACTTTTATCTTGAATGTTCCAAAGAATTTGCTTTTATAAAGATCTCGCTCATCTTGTTGCTTCAATGTAAAATTTTTCTCTTTGTTATGATCTTGCTTGAAGTAAACACGATAGGTAACTGGACTGTTGCAGTATTGCAAGTCAACTTCAAGAAAGCCATTCGTTGGCCATGTACACTTCACTCCTTGAGAGAGGAAAGGATAGAATCAGAAGTCAGCCATATCAAAAAAGTGAAAGTAAGGTTCTATCTTCAAAGAAATTTTACCTATTTACTCACTGGGATTGCCATACTAGCAACCCAGTAATCAACAAACAAAATTTTTTAGTACCGAAATTTAGTGCCTGCAGTGACCTACATGATTGTTCAAATAGGTGTTTTCAGAATAAAAGTTTGTTACCAATACAAAATGGGAAGTTGTCCCGAGCCTTTGTAGTATCCACATCGAACAATGAAGACTTTCAAAAAGGTACATGTACACTTGAGAGGTGCTGCTGCTTTACAAAGTTACCTGTACACTGCTCGTTTGGTTTACAATGAGGTGATGTCTTGAGTGCCAAACGGATTCCTCCTTCCAAGTTCTTGGCAGCTGTTTTCATACCTTTGCACTCTGGATTTGGGGGTGCTGATTGATTTTCAGCCTTCAAGAAACTGAAAAACACTGGAAAAAAGTCTCAGTTAACATCTAGTTTTTGCTCAATAAACACAAGTGCAAAAAATACATGTAAGTACCCCAAAGCAACTTAACAATTTTGCCAAGATATTTTAATTAATATACCCTTTTCCATAGAGTGACTCTTTAAACCTCTCCTACCCAAACAAGTATGGCCAATGCCATAAAATATTATGTTGTGGTAAATCCTATTCAATTTCATATTTGGTTCAAAATTCTTCAAAGTAGTTCAGTTTCGTCTTCCGTGTCCAAAACCTGTGTGAAAACGCAGTCAGTTGGCAAAGACAAAGTGGCGCATCGGGAGATGGATCTGTTTCGCAATGCTCAAGAAAAAACTGCAATGGATAGCCTTCAATCCGCCAGAACACATATTAATTTTCTGACCGTAAACTTTCCTTGAAAAAATATTAGCCCTAGCTACCTGTGGCTGGAAAGTTTACAACTGTCTACAAGACAAGGGCTAACATCATCTCACCGCAGTTAATCATCGCCTAAACTTCGTCGACCCAGACAAACGAGCCCACAGCAGGGCATTGAAAAGACATGATGGGGAGTGAAACGAAGTATGCCTCGTACGGGAACATCCATGGATCTCTACCAAAGCTATTTACTTGGAAGTATCATTGAGCATATTGCCGAAAAATCCCTCTAAATGCACCGTTCGTGATCCTAAATACAGGAAAGGAAGAAAATATACACTTTGCAGTGTCTCGGCGAATTTTTAAGCAGACAGGAAGAACAATTTCACGATGAAAAGAGCAGGAAGCCATTAAATTTCTTATGACAGTACTTTTATTTGGTTTGTTTGTTATGTTTGCGAATCTGAACCCTATTACAACGATTGCTTGAAATTCCACTTGTTACGCTTATTCTAAAGCAGAAAAATGGGTAAAATTGCAGGAAAAGTGCTGAAATTGCAGGAAAAACTGTTCGATTTTCCGTATTTCAGACAGAAGTTCGACCGACTTTTTTAAAGTCCATATAGACTTAAAAAAAAAACCTCTAAAAAGAAAGAACAAAGCGCCACAGTCCCAAAGGATGCCTATTGTTATTGCTATTGTATTCTTGAAACAAAGGAGTGTATGCATAATGAAGTAGGGACCTGTGCGGAAATCTTGCCAAAAACTCTGACCTTCGTTTGCAGCATATGTATCAATAAATAAAAATTATAAAGACTAAATTTGAGTCTTGTGTGGTAGGTAGTCAATAACAATCATCTTTTTAAATACCAAGAAACATCTGGGGGAAGAATAGTTAGTAACATACATTGTATATTTGTTTTCATAAAATTACCCTGAGAACCTACTAAGCTCAATGTTCAAATAACTTTAATTTGTTCGTTCTCGAGAATGAACAATGTTATTTAAACAATCATAATGTTGTACTCAATTTACGAATTGCGACTGACTTTTAGTTGCGGTAGGCACGGTAATGGGATAAACAGGTCCTTCAAAAGAAACATGTCTACTTCTGTGATCTTCATTTATAATTAATGAATAATGTTTCGAACGCGGCTTTCCCAAAAATCGAAAGTATAATTTGGGGATTAAGCTTATTTTATTTTCGGTAATTGCGACGAGATTACTGAGGCGAATGTTAAAATTTTCAAAGAGCAGGATGTCAGAGAACATTCTGTAGCTGTATCACCGAATTAAAATAAGTTGTACGATTGATCGAACGAGGTTTAATTAAAGCATCACGAAAACCACCTATTCGGCCATCCACGTAATGAACAGAGACATCCAAACTTCCGCAATGGCTAACTGGCTCTTGATGTAGCTACGGTGACGATTTGCAAACCAAAAGCGCTTTCAATACATAACGCTTGGAAGAGAATTTCGAAATGAATGTTGATCCAGAAACAAGAATTTAAATTAAATCCGCCAAAAACTTAAGCTTAACTAGTATAGTCCCCAACAGAAAATGCGTATAAGCGCTAACTAGTTCGATATTGGTCTTCGAAAACACGACAAACCAACCATCTAAGGGAAATTCAACTGTATGAAGGACTTAAGCTTTTGTATCTGTTGAAATATATTATTTCATAACCGATTTAACCTTAGCTCATATGATTCCGTATACGAGGAACAGGCCGCAAAAGACACGGTCTATACTACTATTTTATGAACTTACAAAGTAGCACGCTCCCTTGGTAAATTATCTTCATCTTGTTATTTTCGGAACAAAGTGGAAATGACGAAGCGAAAATTGCGTCTCAAGACGCACACAACCATGAAATATACTGCAAACCTGGATATTATTTATATGCTACAAAACTTTAATTAAAGACTGAACAGAATTGTGGGAGCTTTGTTGAGCCCATAGATCCTAGGAATTATGGTCAGTGGCAAAATTTTATTTTCAATTTTGTGGTGTATAATTGTAACAACCTGTCACTCTACTTTTTACATTCTCTGGAGACACTGATCTGTGTGAATTGAACAAGGAAATTGAAGGATTGTGTCAAAATTTGTTATTGTGAGTCCTTAAGGGCTCGGTGCTATATTTGGTGTAATTTAGAATGGAAAAAGAACTTCACTGCCACGTATGCAGTGATACTGCTTATTTCTGACACAGGATGTCAAAATGTGTTAAATTGCTTTTCCGAATTGACCGGTTACTTCGAAATCCAAGTGCAAGCACTTCTTAATTCATTCAGGATGAGAATGCAGACAAGAACTGTAATTATGGTTGGTGTCCTTTTTTCTTGTGCTGTCATTTTCCTTGCCTTGGAAATATGGTCGATTCTCTCTTCATCTGACGACGACGTATCCAATTCCCCTCTGAACGGCGACTTTTCTGAGATACGTTTGAAAGTTAAAGCACCGCTCCCCGGGAAGAGAGATTTAAATTGCCGAATGCACAGTTGCTTTGACATTTTTCGGTGTGCAGTAAACGAGAAGAAACTCATCTCGGTGTATGTTTATCCAAATAATCGATTCCTTGATGAAGATGGACAAGTTCTCAATAAGGAAATGTCTCAAGAATTTTATGAACTTATCTCAGCCGTGGTGAAGAGCCAGTATTACACGTCCGATTTGAGTAGGGCTTGTATTATAGTTCCATTAATAGACACATTAAATCAAAATGGCCAGAATCTCAACGGGATTGCCAGAATTCTTGGAAATTTGCCAAGGTAAGTCTCGATGCAGTCAGTGTAAAAAGTGGACTGCGGACCAGGTATAAAACAAATCAAATTAATACATATCAAATCATATTGGTTTTTGAGGGGAGGGGAAAACTGGAGTACCCGGAGAACCTGGAGAAAAACCTCTGAGAGCAGAGTAGAGAACAACAAACTCTGAACCCACATATGACTCTGGATCTGGGAATCAAACCGATGATCGGAAAATCAATCGATGACAATCGATGCCAATTAATTGATTGATATCGATAATCGATGAACAATCGATGCACAGGTTTTTTGTGATTATCAATTTCATGGATTATCAATTTTTATCGATTATCGATGCCAAAAATCGATCAGTTAATTGACATCGATTGTGACTGCATACAAACAATCCGGTGAATGAATTCAAATCTCAAACATTTGTGCGTACTGCGATTGCGTATACATACATGCTGGAACGTGTGGGATACCGAGATTTTTTTAACGCCAATCAATGACAATCGATGAGTTGCGACCACTTTTGTGTGAGTATCGATTGGTCATCGATTGGCCGATGCCAATTGATGCCAATTAACTAACCAGGCATCGATTGTCATCGATTGATCGACTGATTTTTCGATCATCGGTTTCATCGATTGGTCACGTCCTGGTAGTCTCACCATTGCGTAAATAGATGGCTTTCTGTGACCACTCGCCCACCAGGCAAGCACCCATTTAATCAGTTCAGTTTTTTTTATTTTTATACAAATGGTAATTTTAATTAACCCAGGCATGTGGAGGAACCCCACCTCATCAAGTTTTCATGCCTAATGGGCAAGTTTTAAATATGTCCAGAAATGAAAGTATTTAGATGCATGCAGATTTCAATATAAGCGTCAAAAAGTGTCCCCTTGGTCTTCTCACCAACTTCATTATCACTCATTTATGGGAATACTGGCAGCTGCTTCAGGTTTAAATCCCGTTCTAACCTCTGGTTTGGATTTTTCTCCAGTCAATTGTCCCAGATTCAACTCTACATGTACATACCTTGCTTTGTAAAACACCAACTGGTTGCCTTCAGCCAGTTGGGGTTCTTAATCATGTTTCTTTCAGATTATTAAAATTGGGATGCCTGTAAACTAGCTTGATAGCCAAGTGCACTTCCACTATTAACAAGGCATTTACATTTACATTAATTTTCCTAAACTTAGCTGCTCAAGTAAAGATAAGCAGCTGGATTTGCCCCAACCTAAAAGAACAAAGATTGCTCCTAGTAATTCCCTCAAAAAACTGTAAACTGGATGTTAATTATTAAACACTGACCAGCCATATTATTGAAATGACTTGGGACAGGAGCTGAATGATTTGTCAATGAAACAACAGTAAACCCCAGTTATAAAAAGAATCTGCATATATGGCATTTGACAATGCCATGAGTTAAGTTATACAAGAATTGAATCACTTAATATGCAACTACTTCACCAAGGAGATAGCATTATGTTGATATAAAAATGGTTACCAAACAGCAGCTCACATGATTGTGTACTTTTTGCAAGAAGCCATGTACTTAAAGGTCTGGGCAGAACAACTTAAGATAATCAAAATGTCTTGGTAATATTTAACATCTATGTTGCAGTAATAGTTCTTAACTCACACTATTTTCTAAATCTGCCTTGTAGTTGGAAAGATGGAGGCAAAAACCACTTGCTGTTCAACATGTTGCCTGGTGGCCCCCCTGATTACAACTCGTCACTAGATGTTCCAACTGACAAAGCTATCTTGGCTGGGGGGAGCTTTGACACTTGGAGCTATAGACCTGGATATGATGTCAGCATTCCTGTGTACAATGCACTGACAAAAAAAAGAGTACAACAGCCACTTAAACGGTAAATAAAAGCATGAGCAGCTGTAGTTAAGGCCTTACCTTTTCCTTTATTTACTGGTGGAAGGAAACGTTTATGCATTTTTTCATTTCTGAGTTTCAAACACACGTTGATAGAACCAAACAAAATTGCTTTTTTTGATCTTCGGTTTTTATCATGGCCATATAATAGTGCCCTGTTTCCCTGAACAAGCTACTGGGAGAGGCTGAACTCTGTTTAACAAATATCCCACAATTTCCCCAGATCAATTTCCCATTGGTAAATGAAACCAACTCACACAAGCAAGTATAAAATCTACTTTAAGTTGCCCCTTTTTGAGTAGGTGGTTAAATATACACCATCCATTCATAAACATGCTTTTAAATACTAGGTCAAATGATTGGTCATTTCTTTCAACACAAGCAAACATGAAATCCACATTTATGAGGCAATTAGAGGACATTGAAAAAGAGAACTTTGGCTTTCTTGTCTTAAACCGATGCCCTGATGACCCTCACAACTTACAAAAGCGTTGTAAGGGCATGGCAACATATTATTATCCTGATATTTTGCAGGTTAGTGTCTTCTCCTCTATTACAAATAATTTATTATAAATCATTTTATCAACATTTGTATGCAATATTTTCACAGGTTAAGACTGACATACTGTTGGTTGGTAGGCAAATATTATTGGACTTCAGTTAGTGAGTGAATCTGTAGCCAAAGAAACATAAAGAGATTCAAAGTACCTTATCCAAGCAAAAGTGTACTGTGCTTGACTTTAGACCGGTGTGTTCTAGGTGTTATTCCCAGAATGGACTTTTTTACAGTTATGTGCTTAGTTACTTACCTGGCCTTTAAATGAAAGTCAGGCTGGAGTTGACCTTGTGATGATACAGACCTCACTGCTTTTTGTATGTTAATAATGTTGCTCTAATGAAAAAAATAGTCGGAATTTGCATAAGAAAAGGAGTGAGGTTTCTATTGAAACAAGTCAACTCTTGCCTCACTTCCATTGGTAGGCCAGGTAACTAAGTACACAACTGTAAAAATAATTATGGTCTATTGGCCTCATATGTGGATTAGTTTGCCTGGCTGTTCCTTGCTCTGTCTGATTTTCCCTTTTTATGAGGGAAAAAAGCAACATTTTACTTGATCTGCTATTATAATGTGATTTGATTTGATTTGATTTAAACAGCCTCCCTGATACTGTGTAAGTAGAGCACCCCTGCTTGTCTATATAAGCGGGCCTAGAAATAAAACTCTCTGCAGCAGATTCAGAGCCACAGTAAAATTTTCCAATAATTATGAAAGTGGCTTTGACTCCAGCCCAGAAAATGTTTTTAACTTTGCAGAGAGTTTGATCTGAACCTGTTAATCACTTTCCAGAATTGAAAATTGGGGGTCACTGTGTTCATTTTTCAGATAGAATCATTGAAAGACAAATAATGGGGTACCGCACACCGGTGGCTCCGTTAGTTGAGCATCGGGCTGTCATCCGAGAGGTTGTGGGTTTGAACCCCGGCCGGATCAACACTCAGGATCTTAAAATAACTGAGGAGAAAGTGCTGCCTTTGTAATTTCATCTGCAAATGGACAGACTTTCAAGTCTTCTCGGATAAGGACTATAAACCGTAGGCCCCGTCTCACAAATATCTTCTATGTTCATAAGTTCCCTGTGGGACGTTAAAAAACCCACACACTATTCGAGAAGAGTAGGGGATAAGGTCCCCGGTGTTGTGGCTG
>NC_090885.1:24143511-24151011 GCF_036669925.1 Montipora capricornis | reverse complement strand
TGAATCATTAATTTCTTAAATTTTAGGGCTGTAGTTCGTATAGTGGAAAATGAAATACATAGCATCCCTGCCATTTTAAAGGAGATATCAACCAATGAAATTATAGACATGAGAAAACAGGTATGATATATACAGGTATATATTGTTAATTCAAGTGGCATTGAATTTGTTATGTGTAGTACCTTCTTTTGCTTGTCATTTATCATGATTATTATTGGCATTATTTGTTTTTTTAATGACAGAAAGGGAAAAGCATGTGCACTTCAAATTACCTAAAATTAATGGTGAAATAAATGTCCACTCTTCATGAAATGTCTTGCAGCTAAAAGACACCCTAGCTAGGTCAGCACATCGCCCAGTATTAAAAGCCCCACTTAAGGGGCATTTATTATTATTATTATTATTATTATTATTATTATTATTATTATTATTATTATTATTATTATTACCCTTCATAAAAAGCAGTTATGAAAAATGAAGCATTTTGACTTTGTCCACTCTATTTGTGACTTGCAACTCTATTTGAGACTTGACATCTTTCATCTGAGATGATATTGGGCATAACTTGGAATGACAGAATAACCAACACCAAAGTACTGGTCCAGGAGCAAGCAAATCTTCAAAGCATGTGCAAAAGAAGACTGAGATGGCTAGGACATGTGAGAAGAATGGATGATACACGCATTTCAAAACAGCTGCTCTATGGGGAAATGGCTCAGGGTAAGAGACATAGGGGAAGACCGAAACAAGGACACCTACTAGAGAACAGCATGATCAACAACCAGATTGAGAAACGCCAGTGCCGAAAGGACAACAACAGCAACAGAGAGTGATGTGGCATGTCACTTATATGTACTTACTGTGACAGAAGTTGAGCTTCCAACATTGGCAGAATCAGCCATGAAAGAAGCTGCAAGAGAAGGATGTCTCAAAGACTCAAAGACCGTCTGCATAGACGCAAAGAGCCAATTATTATTACTCTATTTGCAAACTGCTATAAACTTCTGTGTTGTGACCTTTCTCAGTATTTTTTAAAATGCCGTAATCACTGGTTGTTTTTTGGCATTCCTATGTCTATTTGCAAACTGCTATAAACTTCTGTTGTGACCTTTCTCAGTATTTTTTAAAATGCCGTAATCACTGGTTGTTTTTTGGCATTCCTATGTCTATGGACAACAAGGGAAAGCCTTGTCTCTCTTATTCTTGGTTTTAACCCTTAAAGACCCGAGGGGGCCCCCATTGAAAAGTAAAATCGTCTGGCATGAGACAGGGTAAAATCTGTAAGTAGCCACTGGGAGTTCAAGGGTTAACCCAATATTATTGTGATCAGTGGCCATGGGTTTTCATCAAAACAAAGGAAAATCACCTATTCATTTCCAGCATAAAGAAAACTAGTTCTTTTATAATGTTAACTCATCGGCAAGCTGAGCTTGGGGTTAGGCACCTGAAAGAGTCGCGATGGACGCACATGTCCACACACAACGAGGAGGGGACATGGCAAGCCTACCACAGTTCACCACCTGGCGCCTGTCACACTGACGCAGCAGTCAGTGGATACCATTCCATCCCTGCCAGAGGGAGAGGTGGGTGGGAGCAAAAAGACGAGCCAAAAAGCACAGCTAAAAGTTCCGCAATGATATGCAATGTTGAGCTGTAAACGCCCCTGTAGCATGCAAAGGGTGCTCCCCAATATCTTAAGTTTGTAACACTGCTGGCCAGCAATGCCTTTATTTTAACTTTGCCTAAATTTTTATTTCATTTAGCCACGTTGAACATAGTTTAATGCTCTTTTGATTTTAGGGAAAGTTGTTTTGGGACAAATACTTTAGCTCCATTGGAAAGATTGCTCTCACTACTTTAAGGGTTATAAATGACAGAGTTTATCATCACACAGCCTGGAAATATGAAGTAAGTACAATATTTCTCATAATAACACTACTACAGTGTATTGAACTCAACCCAATCTCAACCAAGGTCCAAGACCACTATGCCTTGGTTAAGTCTGGGCTCTTCATATTTTCCCGTTCCACATGTGTGCTGAGAAATATCATTAACCATGTATCATTCATAGAGGGGCCAAATTCGCCTGCGAGCAGGATCTTCGGGGGATTGGGGACTCCACTGCAGAGGGAGACAGAGCCTGCTTACAGGCTAGGACCAGATCAAAAATATCATAGATCACTGTCCAGACTTCCAAGTAGAATGCATGCATCATCATCAAGGTTGCTGCCTAAGAAAATTCGGGCTCCCAAAATTAAAAGTTAGTAGCCAGAATCATTGTTTCAAGAGTCCAGAATTAATTAATTAACCCAGCGCCCACCACCCTTCCCCCCCCCCCCCCCCCCCCCTGTCATCTCTCTCCAACCATATTGCTTTTTTTCATTGTTTAATCTCCAGCTGGGATGCTAGCTTAGGCCCCCTTGGGCTACTTGTTTAGAAATTTGGTTACCTGTTCTCGCAAATAAGGCACCCCAGGCAACCGCTAGGCAGCAGCCTTGAATTCATTATCATCATTAAGGATTTGATGAAGATGATGATGTACTGTACCTGGACATAAGGACACCTGGAGAAATGAAATTTTTATTCCCACTGTTGTAGATGAATACCCTTCATATGAGCCCTTCTGGGACACCAAGTTTTAAGTATCTGCTAGACTATTAACACAAATGTCAGCTTCATGTAAATAGGAGGCCTTAGCTTGCTTCTTTTTCTAAACCAATGCCATCAGTCACAAATCGCCACGAAGGCAATGCCTCAAGTAGGAACTTAAGGGGGGCTCTTAACTACAGAAAGACAATGGTTTCTAAGGAAGCTTTTTAGTCAAGAGCCCTACAAAAGGGTTGCATGGATGGTTCTTTGAAGTAACTTTTTCAATGGAAATCTGACATCACCTAAATCAGAAGGTGTGTGTGCAACTATTCCCAGCCCTCTGCTGTGCTTTTCAGTGAAAAACATGTAAAACTCTCAGGAAACGAAAGGAAGAGGTGGTTTTTTCACTCGATGGGAAGAGTCCCATCATTTTTCATAAACTGTAGCATGGAATTTCTATTTGGACAAAAACTGGAACTGATATTTTTGAAAAGTGTAGCAAAGGAGGGCCTTATGACGTCACAATTTTTTTGAGAAACTATTTTTTCAAAAATCCATGCTAAAGATTTGGAATGGAATGTTCTCATACTGTTGCATTAAAATTTTGAGTAAAACGTATTTAACTCGCTGAGTTTTTATTTGATAGGCATTTTCTGTTTTGGTCACATGATTTACCAAGTATGGTTGTGAGTCAAACCAGACAAAGAAATGTTACATAGAACACACTTGGCGAAAAAGGGTAACTGTAGAGTTAAGGGATTTGAGAAATGACTATTTGAAGGAGTCCATAGCAATGGTTTGGTAGTTACATGTAAGAGCCACCCCCCTTAAACTGTTTTTCACCGGGTTGATCATCTCCTTTATCACAGGACTGGAATGCACCATTCATTACTACTAAGGACACAGAAACGGTGAGTTGGCACTTGTGAAATATACACTGGTACAAAGTTTAAGTCAGTGAAGAGAGGATTAGGGAAGAAAAGTACTTCATGAAAATGATATCCTCCAACAGGACATTTTTCAAGATTCCTTAACCCATTGACTCCTGGGAGTGAGACTTAATCGATTTTACTCGTCAATAGACCCTTCTCCAAAATGGCGGCAATGGATTCGAAAGAGTTAAAATTGAACTGAATGAAAAACTGGTACCAGAAATAAAGAGAGCACCTTTAATTTAGTACCTCTAACCTTGCAAAGTTTCAGCATATTAGGTGTTACATCAGCTGAGAAAATGTAAGTTGAAAAATGAAATTTGACAAATTTACAAATGTTTGTATGACTGGGGGTATACGCCATACCCCCAGTCATACAAATGTCTGTAAACTTTTCATTTTTCAACTTACATTTTCTCAGCTGATATTACACCAGATATGTTTAAACTTTGCAGGGTTACTAAAGTAAAGGTGTTCTTTCTAGTGCTGGTATGTGTTTTTAATTTTAACTTGTTTGAATTTTCTGCCGCCATTTTGGAGAAGGGTCTAGTGGGGGTCATACAGGAGTCAAGAGGTTAATGGTTGATTATTCCTTCAAGGGACTTCCCAGAGCCAATGAAACATTAATGATTTAACAGAACAGAAAAACTGGCCATAATCAAATCATTTGGCCATTTACAAGGGCAGCTAAGAAGATGAACTAAAGACCACTAGAAACAAAATTATTGAGTTCAGGACAGGTCTTTAACCCAAGTATCTTCGATCAAAGGTTAAAGCAAGTGCCATAGCCACTCTGACCTGAGAGTAGACAAGTATGAATGACGATTTTATTATTGATACAGCTAGTACTGTACGAGATGTGTTTTAGACTCTTTTTAGTTTGAGCTAATCTTGAGAAATCAAGGCCCAAGGCAAACCGCTTGTGTCCAGGCCCAAGTTGCTTGAAGCACAGTTAGCGCTAACCAGCGTTAAATCCCATGGAAACCTATAGGTTTTGATACCTCTTAAGCAACGGTTAGCGCTAACCAGGCTTCGAGCAATCAGCCCCAGGATTGCATGTGCTGTTATAAATGCTTAGTCTTGATAAAGGCATTCACAACAATAGGGTAAACATTTGAGTTCATGTTATTTTCACACTTGGTGAAAAAGGATAACTGTAGAGTTAGCTTATTTGAGAAATGACTATCTGAAGGAGTCCAAAGCAATGGTTTGGTAGTTCAGAGCTACCCCCCTTAAACTGCTTTTCACCCCTGTTAAATTCTTAGTCTTGATAAAGGCATTCATAATAATAGGGTAAACATTTGCGTTCATGTTATTTTAGGGTTATGGTTTATGGAAGCGTTAATGTGTACCTTGGGAAAAAGAGTTACAAGGTCGCTTTGTGGCATCAATTGCTTTATTTCCGGAAACAACCCACATAAAGTTGATGGGAAGGGTACGGGGTCAGTTTGTAAAATTTTGCATGCATCTCACTCTTGCATTCAGTCAGGCCTCCAGTTAACTTACAAGAAGTTTGTGGTCCAAATCTCAACAGGCCTCTCTTTTACCACCTCTGTTCCTGCCATTGCGTCCTTATCAAAATCAAGGCTTTACTGCAGTTGTTCTATGTTATGACCGAGTGGACACAATGTTTAAAGTGATCACAAAGATTGCTGATACTCCCAGCTTGACAAAAGTAAGTTTTTAAATCACACCAATTGCTCAAAGTTTTGAGCAAAGGCAAAGTCACACATGTGCCACTGGGGCTTACACAGTTACAGTTTATCCCGCCCTTCCCCCACACTCCCCTTGGGCTGCTACTCAGGCTACTCTAGATCTGTTTTTATAGCTGAAAGCATTGAGAGTATTTCTATCTCCTCCCTGGACTGGAAGGTAGTCCATGGAGGGGTTTAACGTTACCCCCAGCAGTACGTTGCAGATACCCATTTCTACAGTTTGGTGGGTAGACAGACTGAGTGTGGAACAAAGATCTGTGTTCAAGGAAACAACACAGTGACAAGATGAGGCCTCAAACCAGCAACTCTTGGAGAAGGAGGCTGGTGTAATAAATACTCCTCCTCTTACTCAAAGATTTAATGAAGGGATTATAGAGAACTGTTGTTTCAAAGATAACCAGTAATCGTTGGTTTTTTTAATACTAGACAAGGGAATCATGTTTACAGACATCACTCTAAAGATGTGGGATTCTGGTGTACACTTTGAATTCAACAAAATGGTGACTTTTTGTCTTACAGATTGTTGTTGTATGGAACAATGTAAATAAAGCCCCTCCATCAGGTAAGTATATAAACAACTTGTAGTGTTTCCTTTTGTTTTGCCTTCGTTTGAAGTGAGAAGCATATCTGTTAAGAAGTTTTTTGTGATGGTATCTGCAGCTCTCTACTGCAACAAATGGTTTACTCACAATGACATAGTAATGTCACTCTCGGAAGATTATAATTAACAATTAGACCCGTGAAAAGGCAATAATAAAGTTAGCAAATGCAAGTTGAAAATATATTTATCTGGGAATAAAACGAAAGAAAGCGTCACGCTTTTCCGTATGTATCTTCTTCAATATTTAATTTGTAAATATTCATATGTATATTCTATTTTTCTTTGTCCAACACTATAAATTAATGTTTGTGTGAGTTTAAATTAAAATTGATTGATTGAATTGAATTGATTTATTGATACTCGAGAACTATTACTAATAGTCCTCTAGTAGCGTAGCCAATCAAAATGCAGCACTTGCATTAGTTCACTAGTTGGGTGATACTAATAGATATCAGTCTAATTACATAGGTGATTATTGAAAATTCTCTGGGCTGATTGGTTGTCGTTTAGGTGATTATTACGCGATAATTACCGAAGTGTTTTTTTTCAAAGTCTTCAAAATGGCCGCAAACCGTTTTGTCGAGTTGACAGACGAAGAAATTAATTATTCCATTTTTCAAATGGTCACCTATGTAATTATATCAAAACAATCATTCACCTCAGGCTCGGTGAGTATCAGTGAATAAAAACATTGACTTCGTCTCGGTTTTTATTCACCGATATTCACCTCGCCTTCCGCGAATAATTCCTAAATATTTGAAATTCATTGATTGGGACTCCTTTTATTAGACTGTTTTCCAAATGAGAGATTATTGCAGCTAATGAAAGAGTCTAAGCAATAATACAAGCTGGAGCAAGACTCGAACCTATGACAACGCGATTTTGTTCTACACTTCTACGCTACTAAGCAATCAAGTTGTCTTGGAGCTAGCCATTTGTGAGTTCATTCCACATCCCGAGGGAGGTGAAGAATGTATAAAATCCATTTATTGTAACAGCAGACATGAAATTATTTTCAGCAATTAACTTTCTCGTAGAAAGTCACCTCCAGTAAACGTTGCACAGTGCAATGGCGCCTAAAAAAGGCTTCCGTTTTCTTAATTATGATTACCGTTCACAGTTGCCAAGTGGCCAAAACTATCCAAGCCTGTAAAAGTGGTGAGAACAAAGGAAAACAAGCTCAGTAACAGGTGAAGTGGCCCTTTCGTAGAATTCGTTTTTGGCTTACGACGTGAGCGATTTCATAGAGAGCTGCTAAGCGAAGTTAGAACCTTTTGGTAAGGGTAGGGGAAGGGTTACTGCCTGGATGAGCGATCAACTGGTAATGCTCCGTATTGTCCTTTTCTTGAAGCACTTGAGGATAACGTGGTGAGAGCAATCGCCTTCATCCAGTTTGTGCGTTGATTGACGAGATTTTCAGATTGCCTCCTGCTTATTTTCCGTTAAAACCAACATTTGCAGGCGTAGCTCAGTTGGCTAGTGCGCGGCTTTCGGAGCAAGGGGTCCCCACTTCGATCCTTGGTGACTTCA
Organism: Montipora capricornis; assembly: GCF_036669925.1. Lineage (NCBI taxonomy): Eukaryota > Metazoa > Cnidaria > Anthozoa > Scleractinia > Acroporidae > Montipora > Montipora capricornis. Next base: position 24,143,644 of record NC_090885.1, on the reverse strand, counting down.
ACGTCTGTTTCCACTTTCCTCTGATCAGTGTAGCTATAGCTTTAAATATCCGTGAAACGGAGCACTGACAGAGGGAGGGGGGTTAAAGGCACACCGTCGGCTTCCATTGATACCAGTTTCTTAACTGAAGGAA